>NC_092348.1:82180044-82373703 GCF_963676685.1 Mytilus edulis
ACAGTATGGTTTGTCTTAATATATAGGTAAGATCTCCTGTGTATCGTTTGCCCATACAAATCTACGTTAGATCTCTACAGTATGGTTTGTCTTAATATATAGGTAAGATCTCCTGTGTATCGTATGCCCATACAAATCTACGTTAGATCTCTACAGTATGGTTTGTCTTAATATATAGGTAAGATCTCCTGTGTATCGTATGCCCATAAAAATCTACGTTAGATCTCTACAGTATGGTTTGTTTTAATATATAGGTAAGATCTCCTGTGTATCGTATGTCCATACAAATCTAAGTTAAATCTCTACTGTATGGTTTGTCTTAATATATAGGTAAGATCTCCTGTGTATCGTATGCCCATACAAATCTAAGTTAAATCTCTACTGTATGGTTTGTTTTAATATGTAGGTAAGATCTCCTGTGTATCGTATGCCCATACAAATCTACGTTAGATCTCTACTATATGGTTTGTCTTAATATATAGGTAAGATCTCCTGTGTATCGTATGCCCATACAAATCTACGTTAGATCTCTACTGTATGGTTTGTTTTAATATGTAGGTAAGATCTCCTGTGTATCGTATGCCCATACAAATCTACGTTAGATCTCTACTATATGGTTTGTCTTAATATATAGGTAAGATCTCCTGTGTATCGTATGCCCATACAAATCTACGTTAGATCTCTACAGTATGGTTTGTTTTAATATATAGGTAAGATCTCCTGTGTATCGTATGCCCATACGAATCTAAGTTAAATCTCTACTATATGGTTTGTTTTAATATATAGGTAAGATCTCCTGTGTATCGTATGCCCATACAAATCTAAGTTAAATCTCTACTGTATGGTTTGTCTTAATATATAGGTAAGATCTCCTGTGTATCGTATGCCCATACAAATCTAAGTTAAATCTCTACTGTATGGTTTGTCTTAATATATAGGTAAGATCTCCTGTGTATCGTATGCCCATACAAATCTACGTTAGATCTCTACAGTATGGTTTGTCTTAATATATAGGTAAGATCTCCTGTGTATCGTATGCCCATACAAATCTAAGTTAAATCTCTACTGTATGGTTTGTCTTAATATATAGGTAAGATCTCCTGTGTATCGTATGCCCATACAAATCTACGTTAGATCTCTACAGTATGGTTTGTCTTAATATATAGGTAAGATCTCCTGTGTATCGTATGCCCATACAAATCTAAGTTAAATCTCTACTGTATGGTTTGTCTTAATATATAGGTAAGATCTCCTGTGTATCGTATGCCCATACAAATCTACGTTAGATCTCTACTGTATGGTTTGTCTTAATATATAGGTAAGATCTCCTGTGTATCGTATGCCCATACAAATCTACGTTAAATCTCTACTGTATGGTTTGTCTTAATATATAGGTAAGATCTCCTGTGTATCGTATGCCCATACAAATCTACGTTAGATCTCTACTGTATGGTTTGTCTTAATATATAGGTAAGATCTCCTGTGTATCGTATGCCTTCAATCTACGTTAAATCTCTACTGTATGGTTTGTCTTAATATGTAGGTAAGATCTCCTGTGTATCGTATGCCTTAAATCTAAGTTAGATCTCTACTGTATGGATTGTCTTAATATGTAGGTAAGATCTCCAATGTATCGTATGCCCATACAAATCTACGTTAAATCTCTACTGTATGGTTTGTCTTAATATGTAGGTAAGATCTCCTGTGTATCGTATGCCTTCAATCTACGTTAGATCTCTACTGTATGGTTTGTCTTAATATGTAGGTAAGATCTCCTGTGTATCGTATGCCCATACAAATCTACGTTAGATAACCTCTATATCGGATGTCCTACAAATCTAGCTGGTATCTTCATCTGTTAGACTGTATCGTAAAACCCTTAAGATCAACGTGTGATCTCCTCTGTATCGTGTGCCCTAAAAATCTACGTGATATGTGTTCTGTATCGTATACCTTATAGATTTTAGTGAGATCCCCATTGTATGGTATGTTCAAAATCTACTTGAGATATTCGCTTTAGCGTATATGCCCTACAAATCTTCTTGAGATCTCATCTGTAATGTATGCTTTAAAAATCTACGTGAGATCTTCTCTATCTCGTCACGTATGTCCTACACATCTACGTAAGCTTCCATCTGTATCGTATGCCTAAAAGTCTTAGTCAGATCTCCACTGTATTGTAAATCCTATAAATCTACGTGAGTTCTCCTCTGTATGGTATGCCTAAAAATCTACGCGATATACCGGTATCCTTTATACGGCTTGCCCTACAAATATACTCGCATCTGTATCGTGTACCCCTAAGAATCTCCTTTGCACCGTATAGCCTTAAAAGTACGTGATATCTCATCTGCATCGTATACCCTAAACAATCGACATGAGATCATCTGTGTCGTATGCCTTTAAAATCTACGTGATATCTTTTCTGTCTTATGCCCTTCAAATCTACACGAGATCTCATCTGCATGTATCGCAACCCCTTCAAATCTACATGAGATCTCTTCGATATCGTATACACTTAACTGAACCATTTGTGCAAATTAATCAGACTAATTAACAAACGGCTGGACTCATAGAGGTATCATTGTTCAATAACGTTTATATCATATTATATAGATATATAATGTGTTTACATATATAAGCTATAATTTCTCTTTTGTTCTACTTGTAGATCATACATTTAATTCTGACTATGTCGTTATATTACTTATGTTTATTATATCTCTTTACTATGGATTTTGGTTTATGAGAATAAAGATATATAGTACATAAGGGTACCAGATGGCTTGTTCTTATTTACCATTATCAAATATTTATACTTTTTACAACTTGCATGCAATATGTTGCAAAGCAATAGCATAACAAATAATCATTGTTATAATGAATGATGTCGTTTTCTTTATAATACGTAATTCTACAATTTTGACATTAACTTCGAATTTAAATTCTGAGACTCCGATATTTCATTGAAATCTTGAAACAGGATTGTCTTTATTGTATCTCAAAAGAAACTAGTAATTGGATGTCTGACGTTCTAAATGGCGGCATGTATCAAGTTCTAAATGGCGACATTTAGCTCTAATGAGTTTCAATATTTTTTATGAAGATAAATGATAATTTTGATAAATGGACAAATGGGAAATCGAAACTTTGATTTTTTTCTGATAAATTTTATAATTGCATTTCAAAGAATTTAATATTATTTTACAATGATAACCTAATGAATATTTTCGGTCCAATGGGACTTATTAATAAATCTTAAGTAGTTTAGTCAGTACTTAGTCGATACACTAGCACTTACGTCGGTTATACTTTAATGAAAATGGTCATTTTAAACCAATTATTAAAATGTATACAAAAAAATAATATCGTATTAAATATATAAGTATACAGTACATGTACCCTTTGGTCAAGCAATGGTCCAAAAATCAATGTATAAGCCTTTTGAATAGAACTTACGTCAGTGGGTATAGACTATATAAGGGTGATTTAAATTAAAATTCGTCACATTTTACAAAATATCGTTATGAAGAAAAGTCTTGTAAAATTATTCGGTATTGTTTTATGGGCATGTAACTTGGTGGATTTTTCTAATGGAGGTAAGGCTATATATTTTATTTGATTGTATATAAAAACTTTAGTAAGCATAACATGCATGCATTAAAAATACAGTTTGCAAAATTAATGGTTTCACCGATACCACTCAATATGCGTCGTTTTCAAATTATTGTTTTTGAATAATTCAAAACTTGCGGAGAATGAAAGATTTTATGCATCTTAAATCAGGAATCGTATTTTTCAGTTTTCAAATATTATTAACTTTTTATTTTACGAATTTTGAAAACTATAAATAAAAGAAAGAAAAAAGTGATAACTCTGTTTATTATAAATCTAAAATAGTATACAAAGATGAAGTATATGATAAGAATTACCAAACAATAAACAGTCAAGTAATTTATAGCTCAAAAAAAGGTTTGCTAGAATACAGAAATTTCATTCGAGCTTTTTAAATTATTCTGTAGTTTATATTTCGATATCCGTATGTTAATAATTGTTAGGACGTCTTTAAACCGTAACATCATGTTAGATGAACAAGAACATATTGATGGAGAGTTTGTTAACTGTGCGTTTAGACCACTGAAGCTTCTGAATAAAAATAAACATGGCCTTGAAAATTTGTCTGTGTTTCAATTTCATTATAGAAACTATAATATAGCATTAAAAATCATACTTTGTCACTTTAAAATAAAAAAAAAAACCATTTGTTTTTGAAATAATAAGCGGATCTGTATTTCATTTTTTTAATTTCTTTTTTTCCTCCATAATTGGCTTTTTTTCAGAATTCGTCTTTCATATGCAGTCTTTCTTTATTCATAAATATACATTTGAATATAGGTGCTTGCTAATTCATCATAGAAAGTCTCTTTTTAAAGAAACTTTTTAAGGGCTGTCATGTTGGCCAGATTTTTTTGACGTTGCCTAATACGAAACGATGTTCGCGGTCTGGATAGTGTTTCAAATGGTGTTTGCTGTTATATTTTTTGGTTTGTACACGACACATGCATTCCTACATCAGAGATCGTTATTGAGTGTAGGACATAGCAAGGAAATGTGTCGGAGTTATTGAGTGTATGATATAGCACGGAGTTATTGAGTGTATGATATAGCAAGAAAATGTGTCGGAGTTATTGAGTGTATGATATAGCACGGAGTTATTGAGTGTATGATATAGCACGGAAATGTGTCGGAGTTATCGAGTGTATGATATAGCACGGAGTTATTGAGTGTATGATATAGCACGCAAATGTTTCGAAGAGACAACACCTGACCAAAGAGCAGAAAACAATCTAAGGCCACCAATGGGTCTTCAACGCACCGAGAAAATCCCGCTACCGGTGGCGCGCATCAGCTGATCCGCAAAAAATAATATCTACTAGTTCAGCACAATGTACGCCACATAATTTACACGACGATACATACAAAAGAATCAAAACGAGCAGAACACGCATAGAGGTTTTCTGGGACAGGCGGGCTTAAACATGTTTTATGAGATCTCAACGCTAATCTTTACTAATGAAATTAAGAATGAAAATAACACTAAAATTATAATTATTTTTGATGCAGCCTAAGCCTTTCTCTGGGTTGATCTCAAGGTTTTACCTTCTGAAATAAGACTCAAACCCACAATTTTAAAAGCTAAGCATATACATATATATGAATAATTTGATACGTGATGAGCTTATTACCAAACGGAACCTAAAGTAAATAGTCAAATCCATCTAGGTTAACTTTTCTGTTGGAAGCCGGCGCTTCAACAACTGCGAAATTAAAGCATTGAAAACTGAGGATATGCATTATAATAAGCTTGGATAAATTATTACATAAAACATGCTTTTGAGGTATCTTTGTATCTTATTTTTCATTTCTCTCTCACATTCTGTTAGAATTAAAAAAATATTTCGTAAAAGAATGAAAATATTCGTTAAAGACGTTGAGCGAAATACATGCTGACTGTTTATTCTAAACCAACGCATTAAATCTCAAAGAAATAATATCATTCGAGGTTCGTTTTATTCGCTTAAAAAGAAATACAGATTTAATCCGATTTGGTTAGTTGCAGAAGTCATTTTTAGAAGTCTTTGTAAAAGATGGGTAAACGCTCCAGAGCTAAGCCGTCTTTTAAAAAAAACCTTATGCCGACGGTGGAGTTAACCTTTAAATGACCTTGCAATATTAGTGATTATATAGTCTGTGATAACTATAATTTATAACTATTGTTTAAAATTAAATCTTTATGACAATATTATGTATATCTTGATACAAAGATGACTTAGAGTAGGTCTATACTGTCAATAGACCTGTAATATTTTGTCTTGCGATAACGGTACTCCATAGACATATCTAGATCAGCCAAGTTGATATGCACCTGACCCAGAACATGTTTAAATATGCATTCAATTGTTTTAGAATAAGTGTGATATTCTAAAACTCTCATTATATTTAGTTAATTGATTAGTATATGTCTATTGAACTAATTATTTAATGAACCTGTAAACAGGCCTGATACGAGTCTTTATATACCGACATACAAGTAGCGACTGTATATTATACTCTTAATGCACGAATACCTTTATACATGTTTGATCTTAAAGCCTGAAAAATATTTATGACATAAGATTTTGAAATGGTTTATGCTAAACTAAATTACATCCACAAATGACCAAATGTTTTCATTATTTACATTTCTGCTTGTCTCTTTGGTAGTATAACGTCTATCCGTCTGCTGTATTACAAACTCTTAAAAAGTACTTCTTTAACAGCTTATTAATAATTCACTATTAAAACTTTTATTAAAAGCAGTTAAATTGATTTTTTCAGTCTCACTCTGATTAAATCATTGTCGTGAAAATAAAACAACCAAATAGGTTTAGTACCGTATGGTGACATTGTTTGTTGTGTTCAACTTTGTGAAATGTTATTCTATATATTGTCTTTCCAGTTAAAATCACTTACATTTGATGTAGAAAGCGAAAAGTAATTTTAAACCACAACATGCCTACATGGCGTTATAAAATAGCATTGAAAGTGTATCAAATTTCTACAAAAATACACAAATGTTCAGTTTACTAATGGTTCTCTGCATTATTTTGAGCCGGTGAGTTCCTAATGTCCGTAATAAGGATAAGTACCGATTATCAGGTTATCTGCATGTTGATATCGTAAAATATCAGCTGCGAGACATAATATGAAGCTTTTTATCGAGTGAGAGTAGCTTCTATTAAACATAAAGTAAGGATCATGCACCTCAAGCACGGTCAGGAATACGCGAGCGTTTTTCATCATCTAAACATCCAAGGAACAAAACTGGTAATAAAAGTGTAATAACTATGCAGATTAATACATTGGTTAGCGGCTCAGGCCGATATGGGATTCTCGGGTTGATTATCATGCCGATTTAGGCAAAGGTAATCGATAATCGCTGATAAAGGCAGAGGAAATCGATAATCAGTGATAAAGGCTGAGGAATCGATATTCAGTGATATAGGCAGACGAAATCGATCATCGGTGATATAGGCAGAGGAAATCGATAATCAGTGATGTAGGCAAATGAAATCGATTATCACTGACATAGGCAGAGGAAATCTATAATCGGTGATAAAGGCAGAGGAAAACGATAATTCTTAACGGCGATATATGTTTTATGCGCGGGGAAAATGTCGGGATAAGTCAATAAGCTTTACTTCAATGATATTTAACGCGTTGTTCTGTTGGGAAATTTTTTATGTTAATGTTACATTTAATACGAAATGGCATTAATAATAAATATTTTTTCTTGGCTTCTTCGTGCTCGGGCGATCTGTTCGCAAGAGTCCACATCTCATATATACTCAACTTTTAATTTTTCACGCGGTGTTGAGGATAAAGATATAAACGCGATACGGTTTCAGTTGATATTTCAATAATTTATAAGTTTCCAACTTACATTGATTACATGACTTACTTTTCTGAAATAAAGCATTTAGATTAAACTTAAATCAATTGATCACATGAAACTTCAAATTAAAAATTTTATGACGAAACGGTAATAATCCATAAAACCAAAATATTAAAATGCAAGAATCTTTAATATAGCCCTAGTCCTAATATTTTTCATTAGTTTACATTTTACATAGTAAACAATGTTAAAGGTTGATAGAAGTTTAACTCTGTAAAGAACAAAGATGTGTTGTATACTATAAAATTTACAACGTAGGGGATCAATGTCTCTATATACCATGCAATACAAAATTGTTTATCTAGCCTTATCGATTTAACAGATTATAATTGTTAAAACATGGTAAAACACAATAAGACATGGGTATAAGTTAACTTTGTAAAATACCATTGTTTACCCTCGGAAACAAAATACCGACCGTGTCCTATCAAAATGGTTAGGTCAATAAATGTTCCTCTGAACATCAATGGATTGAATAAAAATAATCATGATGTCCTATTTGTTTAACCTAGCTTATTTTAATTGTATCATACTGAGAGCATGCCAATAGTATACCATTTGAAACATATTTCAAAATACAACATTTTTGTAAAGTGGGCCTTAACTAAAACTCTATGCTCCTAAATGCATTAACGTGCATTCAAAACATTTCAAAAAAAGATACTTGTTATATATTTATTTTACGTAATTGTGAGTTTTAAACTTCTGTCTTTTGTCCATTTCTATCTCAGTTTTACTTGTCGATTCACTTTCTCGTCATAAATATACATGTACTATTTGCCACTGGACATTCGGTTAACAAGCATTTCTTTTTCTTTTAAAAATTAAGATACAATCATGTTATTCAACTAAGTTTATTTTTATTACCATCGCCGTTAAATATCTAATGTTATACAATTACTGGTCAATTGGATTTTATTTCAATCTTGTTCTATGTCTGATAATCCAACGTCATATTACAAGAATAAACAATAGGTATTAGTATTAGACCGGAAAAAAAAACATGTTATCAATAAATCTATTTTGTTAAATGTAGGGATTTAAAATAACTATGATACAATCGGTTTTATATCATATTTTAATAATGTTACTTTTAATAACTGTCAGATAACGCAAGTAACATGAGTTAAATTTGAGAATTGAAATGGGGAATATATCAAAGAGACAACAACCCGACCAACTGAAGAGCATACAACAGCCGAATACATGAATAGTTTTGCATTCTGTTGCAATTATGTCTATTGTCAAAACGTTAGAAAGCAAATTGGTGAAACCAGGGAACTAACTTTCACTTAACTGTTGGTCTCTCATACCCGCCTGGGCCAAATAATTCATAACAATTATTTCTTTGTAACATTAATATTTCTCGTTTTGGTCATATTATCAACATTACGGTCCGATACGTATCAAAGTAGCTGATTTCAATTATTTTGTCTAAACATAGCTTATAAGCCATTTTTTTTCGCCTCATTGATGCAAGGTAGTTATCATTGACTGAATTTTTAATGAAAAAATTAATTGTACGTAAAAATAATCTCAGGGAATATAAATACTTGCTAATCTATAATTTAAGATATTCTTAAGTATTCGTGTACTTATCCAGAGTCTTACACTTTTAAAATAAATCATTCATACTATAAACTGTGGTTGATATTAGTAATAATTTTTTTCTGTTCTATAAACAAATTGAGGTATCAAAAACTCCTTTCAGATTCCTTTACCAACAAATTGAATTTTTTAAAATAATAATTTTCAATTATCTGGTGTGAAATTAAAAGTTATAAAGTCACTAAACTTGAACAGTGCAGATGGTATGTCAACAAGCCTTGAAGGGTTCAAATAATTGCATTTTCATCATGATCAATGCATCCTTTAACTCAGCCTATATATTATACCCTGAGCTAAATGATTCGTGAAAGGAGTTAAATGATTCGTGAAAGGAATCATCCTCTGGAACTGTGACAAAACTATTAAAATGACACAGATGTTTTATGAAAAATATTCTGACGATAAAAGAAACAGCGGTCACGAACTCACGTCAGTTTTACGTATTTATGTATCAACTATGTTTATATTGATCATTAGTTAGATATCTTAAATATTAACTCATATAAAGTATATGCGTATCTTTTTATTAGATAAATTATCAATATAAATATCAAATTTGTCCTTGGATATGTTTTTCCAACTAAAATATCTATTCAATATGTTTTGAGGGCCATTCATACATGTACTACCTTTTCCAAGGCTAGTCTCATAAAAGTTCTTTGATTCTAAATCTTTTTTTGTTTTGTTTTGTATTGTGTCTGTATGTAAATTTATTATTTATTGTGTTGTTTATTATCCTTTGTTCTAATTTCCTTATTATTTTCAGAAATAACGGATGCTTTGTCGCTCATTGTAATATCGAATACTTAGTATATATACATGCATCACTTCAGAGTACAAGCAGAAAGCAATGCTTTTAATACCCATGATCAAGAATTTTTGTTTTGTTAAAGAATTTCTCTTTTGTTGTACAAAGGGTGTATTTCCTTACCTTTTCATACTTAATCTTATATATCTGCTAAAGGACTATAATATTATAAAAATGGAAATATCGCAAATATAAGGTTTAGTTAGGAGTTATTCAGCATATGTTATAATGCTATAGCACCAAAACTTTAATGCATGTTGTTTATACGACATGTATCCTACATGTATGTCTTCTGTTTATATGCATTATTTCATACGGGAGTGATCATTTTCGGCAAATGAAAACTCAATATTTTAATCGCCTGCTTATACAGCAGTTATAAATACATCTTTTCTTTTTTCTAGCTACAACTATAACAGGGCTTTCGCCGAAATACGGAAGTAGAAATGGAGGCACCAGAATAACCATCTCAGGGGCAGGTATGTATATTTTTCCTTTAAGTTATATGGCGATAAATCTTTGATCGTCTTTATTAACGTTATTCAGCACTTATCTAACTTTGTGCGTTTACATATTGCATAGAAATGTGTCTATTGTTTTAGACATTTAGAATTTTGTTTGTTTGTCTCATTGATGAATACCCCACGTTTCTTTTGATCCAGTTGTATACCTGTATATATATATAAATTACTTTTAATTTTTATGTACAATGTAGATTAAACATGATTTAAATTATATTACAGTTAAATATGCCGATTGAAGAGAAATTAAATGGAAAAATATAGTATAAAAAAAGTTTCAGACATATAAATCAAATGCAATAGTTTATACTGTTCTGATGAGAAATGTGTTAATTGCATTGTTAATTTTTATTTTACTTCAGGGTTTGCAAATACCCAGTTTAACTTTGGAGCAGGAAATGAAAATTTAGGTAACAAAGTAAAGCTTGTCCAAGGGACACGTGAATATGAATGCGATATACATGTGGATGGTTGCACGCCATCTCAGGCTACATGCTACACAAGGTATTTACATATGTTGTTAGAAATGTTTGAATTAACAGTTCGTCCATAAAGCTAACTAAAATAGCTCCTTGAATGTTTAAGATACATTTCGATTATTTCTCGTAAATCAACGAATTCCGTATACGGAAAAGAGCCGCTTTGTTTCTGGACTGCATATACTCAAAAACGTTTTATCGGTATTTAACCCATAATGTTGTTTGGTTTCCCTTTGAAGTATACTTGTACTGTCTGCCAGATACATGTACCTTTTTTGACTTTTTACATATATTGCATATAGTATTACTTTTATTTTTCTGAAGTGGTCTATTCCATAACTTTTATTCGATTATTGCTAATCCAAGTATTTTAATTATAAAAATCTTTGGTTAATCCAGACAATATAACATATATAGGATTAATTATTTTTTCGTTTCATTCTAACTAATCCTTGTTATCCAAAGAGTTTAACTGTGTACTTTAATGTATCTATCTTATATTATAAATATGATCCGCAATGAGCGCCATAATTGGCTCAATAAATTCTTTTATGTCTTGAAACTTGTTTTCCACTAATAAATCCCTTAATCCACAAACATAAATCTGGTTACATCAAAAGATCATAAAAATGGTCTGAAAATTACCATTTCGGTATCACTCCAAATTACAACAATAACTGAAGTGTCTATAATATATAAGTTGTTGCTCAAAAGGTTTCAATTTTAATGTTATAAAAAAAATTGTGTAGGGTCAACGAAATTATTTGAAGTAAAGATCAAAATCAAGTTTTATTATGTTTTCCATTCACAATCTAATTTTAAAATATATGAGGGGGGATAGGACCTTAATCGGGACTCCGGGATCGGGTGTTTTTAAGCTCGGGATTTCGGGATTGACCCTTTCGGGATCCGGGAATTCTTTCTTCGAATTGCGGGACCTCGGGATTTCGTGTTTTTTAAGCCCGGGATTTCGGGATGTCGTGTTTTTAAGCCCGGGATTTCGGTATCAGGACCCCTCCGTCCCTCCCTCATATATAGAAATCTGTTTTCTTTGTATTCCATGACGAAATCAAAGTTTTATATTTTATCTAGATTGTATATGAAGTATAACGACATCATAGTTCTATATTTTAATTAGATTGTATCCATGCATTGAAATAAAGTATAATTACGTCTGCTTTTAGACCTATGCCAGACGGTGAATATACGGTCAAGGTCAGTGTAGACGGTGTAGATGTCCCTGATGCCAATCACTGTGCTGCAGATGACACAAAATGTATATTCCAGGTAAGTTTAATATTTTTTCTGTTCCGATAAATAAAGAATGACGACCAGAAAGTCAGGGACTCCAATTCCATCAAGAATAGTTGGCCTTAGAGAAGTTGGCTACTCTTATAACAAGGATATACGAAGATTACTATTCACTTATGGGCATACGATACAGTTACAGGGACGGTAATGACGTTGCTAACGTAAAATGTTATTTTCGCGACGTCAAACTCTGACATATCGGGAAAAGATGCATTTTACGACTGATTTTTATCATTCAAACTGATTTAATTTGAAAACGAGTGCATGGACCCCTATTTTTTAAAATAGTAATTTGTTTCATTTTGCAAGGAGATTATGTGACCCAAATTTTATAAAACTGTAAATAGCGCAATTTTTTTAAATTTTAGTAATCATGCAGTGCAACTTCCAAGCAAGGACCGAAGCTCATAAACTCGGCAATCATAAACGCAGGACTTCGGGAATGTCCGGAGAGCCGACAACCTTGCTTCGGAAGTTGCATGCAGTGCTCAAAAAATGACGTTTTTTCCTCTATTCATGAACATTTGATAAATATAGAGTTATTTCGGAATAAAAATTGCATAATTTTTAATGATACTTATAAAATACAGAAATTACCGATTATTTAACAAAAAACAATTTGTGTTTATCTTTTAGGGCAAAAACGTTACGTCGTTCTTTCGAAAAAGAAAATACGGACACAAATCTGAATTTTGAGCAAATATACAAAATTTCGACCTCATTTTACTCAAAAAGTAGCACATGAAAATATATTTTTTATGACATATTTGATTTAATCAGGTAAAAAATAGCCTATATGCAAATTTTTATCAACTTGTAAATACAGGTTCAAAACTGTATCGTATGCCCTTAAAAACCCATACCGTTTAGTCATCTAAAAAAAGGTCCCGGCAATAAAGATGTGAAAAACTTGATTCGAAATATGACAGGACACTTTTAGCACTATTGTGCTTTTTTCGTGGTGGTAAGTTTTATTTGTTTTGGAAGCGGAAGTGTTCTGAGAGGCTAAGGGTCCCGGTAATCAAATGAAAAAGTCCGCGATGAAAAAAAAACTAAAAACGGAATTTGTAACTTGTATTGCATAACTTCCTCCAATAAAGGAGCACCTCAATCAATGAGTATTCCACCACCAGTTCGAAAGTACATATATCTTAATCTTTAAAATATAAAAGTCACACAGGTAGATAACTATCATCATTAAAAGGAATATTTAAAATGTTTTGTATATACACATGTATCGGCATAAAAATATGAGCTAGTTCAACGTCATTAAATTTAAAATTTAAAATACTTCCTCGATATTTACAGTTTATTTACATGTATATATATATATATGATCAGCATAAATCGTTCTTCTGCATGTTTGCTGATTTTATTTAGGATAGTTAACCTTTATCTGTATACAGTGTAGTGTGGCCACGTACCCACGCTTACTGCTTCATAGGACTTTATTGGGCTGAGTTGTAGTATTATAGTTTCATTAAAGTGTGGCGAGATCCACGCTTATTCTCTGATAACGATATATATTTAGCATCTTCAGTAAAGTGTGGCGAGATCAACGCTTTAGAAGGCATTATAGGCTATGGTTGAGTTAACAAGTGTGGCGAAAACCACGCTCATTTTGTATTAATGTCGAGATTCCTTTATCGATGTGTCTGTATACAGTGTAGTGTGGCCACGTACTCACGCTTACTGCTTCATAGGACTTTATTGGGCTGAGTTGTAGTATTATAGTTTCATTAAAGTGTGGCGAGATCCACGCTTATTCTCTGATAACGATATATATTTAGCATCTTCAGTAAAGTGTGGCGAGATCCACGCTTTAGAAGGCATTATAGGCTATGGTTGAGTTAACAAGTGTGGCGAAAACCACGCTCATTTTGTATTAATGTCGAGATTCCTTTATCGATGTGTCCGTAGAGTGTGGCGTAACCCACGCTCACGGTGTCTTTTAAGCTAACTTGATGTTGGATCGATATCATTGAGAATTCTCGACCTGCTTGTGTGTAGTAGAAAGCATAGTCTCCTTGATTGAAATTCTATGTCCATTAGGATTGAATTGTCACAACTGGGTTCCAGTAATCCAATTGTGCTTGAATCAATTATCACTTGGATAAGGTCTACTTCGCTACCGTTGTGTTTGAATTGAATACTGAGCTTTTCATGTAGCAGTTGGATATTGCTTAAGATTGATTTTCTCTGGTTCGACAGTGCAGGACAGAGTAGTAAGAAATGTTCCAAGGTTTCATCTGATGTTTGACACAAAGGACACGTTGCCAATAGTCCTTTGTTTTTTGAATGCCTTGTTCTGTCAGCCATGAGTATATAACTTCCTGTTGCTATTCTTAATTTTACGGGTATTCTCATAGCTTCTTGCATGGAATTACTAGCAGATAGGTTTACTAATACATGTGTCTTTCCTGGTATATATTGACTATTTAAATACTTTAGTGAGGGGTACAGCTTACAATGACCCTCTATAAAATGTTTCCAATACTTTGATACTTCTTTATTTACCATGGTCTTCCATTTTAATTTTTGAATTTGACTGTCTAATAGATATAAGGCGGATGGTAAGTTGTATTTCGCTAGAATCGTTTTAACAATAATAAACCAGCTGTTACTATCATCTGTTTTCATAAGTAGTTGTCTATATGCAATTTGTTTTTCTAAACTATTTTGTGGTTGTCTAGATATATTTCCAAATAATGATAAAATCTTTTTATGTATTTGGCCCTCTATTGGTAGTTGTCCAGAAAGAATATATATGGCGGGCGTAGCTGTACTTGTTGGTAAAGAAAGTAATTGTTTAATGCATTTTTTGTGGAATATGTCAATAATATCCAAGTTTTTTCCTGTAGGAGTTACTAATTCCAGGCCGTACAGAAGTACAGGAATGACATAGATGTTAAATATATGTAGTAAGGATTGTATGTCCAGTCCATTCTTCCCATGCAAACCAGCTGGCATTAAACTGTACATGGCTCGTCTAGCTTTTTTCACGTTTTCATACAACGGATTAGGATCATCTGGTTTTGATGTGCGTAAGACCCCCATATGAGTTGTTTGGCTAACTATTGGCATTATTGAGTTACCTATACTCCATGGAAAGGAAGGTTCTTGTTGTTTTCTACGATTTGGATAGACTGGCAGAATAATTATTTTTCCGTATTTGACTCTTAAATTATACTATAATTTCCGCTTCCTGGATAAGTTGTTAGAAAGAAAAATACAAAAAATACCCCCGTCAATTTCATCTTCATAGATCGTCTTTGGTTATTACACGCATAATCACATTCGTATGCATTGTTATATAGGGCATGACAGTTGAGTTCAAAACCTTTAGGACCATCGCACAACTGAAGTTTTGTTGTACACATGAAGAGGACAACTTCATCGCCGAATTTGTTCTACTGATAGTGACTGAGTCTGAACATGGACCCTCTATACTAAAATAGTATAGACAGTCCCTTGTCTGAACTGTAACAACACTAAACACAATCACCTGTGTAACACAATTTTCAACCACTCTTTACTGTTCTAGCTTGCATCTTTCAAAACAGTTTACCAAAAACAACATATCTATTTTGATAGGACATACCAAGGAATTGTATATTTAAAAGGAATGGAAACGCGGCCGACTTCAAAGAAAATATTATGATGCATCTCTTGCTTTGACCGGGTGTTAATTACACCCCATCGCTCTAACTGGCTCATTACTTATCTGGTAGAAGTTATCGAACGTGGTCATTCTGACACTAGTTATCTAACTTGACAATGATATTTTTTTCTTCTTAGGCATGTTTCTGTAATAAAAAAATAATGACTAAAACATCATTCTAAGGGGCATTCTGTTTCAATTTGCTTGGCGTAAAATAAATCATATTATTGTTATTTTTGAAGATAATTCGAAATACACATTCTATTGTAGAGTAACGGTACTTACATTGTGTAGTACGAACAACGTGGTAAAGTAGCTAAGTCATAAAATAAATTAATCCAAGAAAAAAAATATAACAATACAACCACATGCAAAGTTAGTAATAAAAAACTTATTATTCAATTTTTTTTTTATCGTATTATTTCATGAAGGTATGTCATAATCAGATGATATCGGACATTTTACGAGTGTTAAAAAGTTTTCATGCAAAATAAAGAACATGTAACTAAATGACTGTTAAAGAAAGAAGTTAATAAATTATTATGAAGGAAGGGAAATTTTAACAACTGCAGTATATTATCTAGATAAAAGAACTCAGATTACAGGTGTTATAATAAACAACGGCATGCAGGATGTTCCAATTTGCAGGTATAATATATCATGTATCAATGATAAGCTAATATTGTCTCTGGTCTTACATACTTTTAAGATGTTAAAAATTAATAATGTCGAGCTCACCTGTTAATTAATGCTAAATTATGCAGAGATGCAATAAATTTTCTAATTAGAAACAGTTCAAACTTTCCCACATTCGCATTTTATTTATTTAAACACCAAAGGAATACTTTTGCGGCCTATAGACTACTGCTCTGGGAGAAAAAGGAAGGAACAGTTTTGCTGTTTCGTATGGTAATTTGCGGCAACGCTTTATAATGGCAAACTGCATTTTAAACAACGATTTAGTATCTAAAGCAGCATTTGACAAAAAAACTTGAAATGCATAACATCGTACATGGTATATTAAGGCACAATAAATCCCAATCGTGTGTCTTTTATATATATCTTGTCTGTTATTTCAAACAAAATGGCGTCAATGTGAAAT
Organism: Mytilus edulis; assembly: GCF_963676685.1. Classification (NCBI taxonomy): domain Eukaryota; kingdom Metazoa; phylum Mollusca; class Bivalvia; order Mytilida; family Mytilidae; genus Mytilus; species Mytilus edulis. The sequence continues at coordinate 82,197,030 of NC_092348.1, forward strand.
ATAAACATGGGATTTTGAAAAATCATAGCTAATTCGTTTTTATCACCATTTTCATAAAACGAACACTATGCGATAGAAAAAAGACTAAGCTTTTAAATTATATGTCAATGTCACATCTATTTCAAGTAGTTATTTAACTTATACCAAAATACAAAGTGTCGATGTATTTGTTGACGCACAACTTCAAATTTTCAACATGTTTCGAAATAAAATCATATATATTGTACCAATTACATTTAGCATTCGTAATTTAGATCAAACTGTAGAAAAATATTCCTTCTTTAAAATGATATCTCATTTTCTCACTTTTTTCTTTCTACTTTCCAATATAATAAAGAAATCGTAGTGCACTCCCAGATTGATAGACATATTTTGACAGAATATTGAAACTCAAAACTGAAATTTCGAAAAATCGTAGAAAATTCTTAAAAGTTACAAGAAACTTCAAAAAGAGCCTAAGCGATAGAATAAGGTTTCAGCTTCATAATGATATCAACTGTTTTGTTTTGCACTTCGCAGTTTTCAAGTTTTTAGAAAAAAATCAAAACACAGTATTTTTTGTTTAGTAATCCGGATGAAACTCCCTTAATTTTCAAGACCGAGGTCTATTCTAATGAGAATTTACTCAATACAATATTACAAACGTATGTTTGATGAGGCATTAAAATGATACCTAAGGCCTTACTTTTTGCTAGGAATAAAAGTTTATTCTTGATTTCGGGTTTCTCTCTCATTTATATCGTCTCAAGCAAGATGACCCCGTGAATTAAAAGACCGATTTATATGACAGGAAATGGAACTCCGTCATGATTTTTTATATTATTCATCATACTTCCGCCTGAGCCAGACATGGTTTATAACTCTGCGGGTGCGCTGTTGGTATCCCGATTGATCTCGAGCCGCGTTTCCATTCCTTTTAAATATACAATTCCTTGGACATACTTATACAATTTCAAATAGCAATGTATTTGTCACCAATATAGTGTGCACATGTATTGTATCTATTACATCTATTACAAGTAAAACAAAAATATCTAACAAATAATTTCAACTCGTGTTCTAGCCCCACACTTTTACCTGTTTATATTCTTTTAGAAATACACAACTACATTTTATATTCCAAGGCATAAAATTCTAGTTCCATGTTCATTGATCTGTGTACTATGACATGGGCCAGACATTTTCTTCCACAAGATTTTGGTAATTTAAAAAAAAAAATAATTGTAACGGGGTATTTTGTAGGCAAATACAACATTAACGATGTTCTAGGGATCTTTTCTTTATTACACAATGTTTAGACCCTACAACATATAATAACAAATAATTAGCTAGATTATTTTAATTTCAAACTGTCAAATTCATACCCACTGCATGAACAAAATCTCTAATCTCAAAAATATGACCCCTATATTTTTGAGTAATTACTAATCATCAAAAGTTTTCAGTATTGTTTACTTCATTTTGTTACCATTCTACAGAATCATTTTTACAAATTAACACCCATTATAAATATTTTTGAAATCTTCTATAAATAATTTAAGATGACATTATTTTCAGACAAAGAATTCCCTGTTTTGTCTGATCAAAATGTTGTAGCTTTCTTGAAGTTTGTCTGTGACAAATCAATTAAATCTGGTCATCCAATTGCACAGGCATTGTTATATACTACATTTTTCCTGGAACAGTTAGATAAAGGATTTATATCATTCTTCTCAAAAATTATGTCTAAAAGGTGACAATGGATTTTAAAAATGTGACCATCTAATCTATCTAAGACAGGTTTATTTGGCGATGCAGTCATCGGAGGATATTTTGGAATTAAAGGACATAGGATTGGTTTATGAATGGTGTTTTGTTAATTACTAGTAATGAATTATTTACACATATCCATGGGATGTTTTGACATAATTAACCTTTGTAAATAGTTTTGTCAAATATTGATGTATGTTTTGAGGTCTCAGTAGAACAATTATAATTACCTGTCCTGGTTTGAAACCAAATCAATAAATATACATGTTGAATCATTTTATGAACTTAATAATGCTGATATAATTTTATGGTTTTTGCAAATTTTGTGAAAACAAAGTACTTGTAAATTAAGGCTAACTTACATATATCTTATATTATAGAATACTATTATTAAATTTAATCTACGTATGAGGTGTAGCTGTAAGACTTGCCATGTGTATAAGTCAACATTCAGAAAAAAAACCTGATTTGGTTTATACAAAATCAGAAAGACAGAAACTGCAAGACATGCTAGCTATAGTGGAGAATGACTTGACTCCTCAGTTCTCTCCTAGTAGCTTGTTCACTTCATAGGATGTTGGCAATTCAAACAGGTGCTGGGTCAAACCAAAGACTTAAAAATTGGTATTTGCTGCTTCTCCCCTGAGCAGTGGCAGTTTGGAGAAGACATTACTAAGTTGTAAAACTTGTGTCTGATCCATTTGTCATTTTGAACAATAAAATATGTTTAAACTAGTAGCGTTAAAGTAAGAACAAAGAATAGTTGGCTTAGAGTCGGAATAATGTGTCCACTGTCCAGGTAGGGCAACATGTCTTCCCGCTGACTATTTCGCATGTCAGTCTATATAGCTAGTGCAACACAAAGAAGAAACATATTTATTTGGCAGAAATAAGTTATTTCAAAGTACACTTAAATGTATTGATTTTATATATGTTCTTTTTCAGGTAAGATGGGGAAACACACCCTACATTTCAAAAATAGAACCTGCCTCAGGGGTACCAGGTGAGTGAAATGTATATAAGTGATAAAGGGTTTCATCTGAAAATACTATTTCGAAATATTTTTTTGGACAATTAAAGTATATTTGTAAAAAAAAAAAACAATTTTTAAAGACAAATTTTTCTTTTCAAACATAGTTAGAATATTGAGTAAATATTGATAAAAGTAAGCCTGTCTAATAAACTGATAAAAACTTAAGAGCAGAGATTTAAACTTAGGAAATTAGTATTTCATGACATCATTGGCATAGTCTTTCTTTGTTTACAATTATGTAAGGTTCTGTCTAAAAAATATTTGTTTGTAGACACCTCCTTGTGTACAAAGGATGTTGACTTTATTCACATTGAGTAACACAATAGTATTTTGCATTCATACACCTTAAATTGGGTTCATTTCTATTTGAATAAATGTAATTTTCAGTTATTTTGTGTTATTCCAGATATTTTCTTACGTTACACAACATATATAATCCTACATAGCATTTCTAGTGGCAATGTTACATGTAAGAATGTAAATATACATACATGAGATGACATAGGACAATTGAAATGCAATTAAAATATACACCTGTTTCTTGATAATATTTTTTTTATTATTTCAGGAACAATGGTCACAGTTACTGGAAATATAATGACCACAAGATATGGTAGTAATACACTGACCAGTACAAATGGCAAAGAAAACAAAATTCTTAGGTAAAAATTTGAATCAAGAGAATACCCTTAGTATCAAACCGTTATCAAGGCATAGATTTTTATCTAGCCTCTTCCATCATTCCGTCAAGGATTCTATGTGCACTGGTATAGAATATCTGAACACACTCCAAATGTGTTTGTGTGTAAATTAAAGTATTTTTTTATTTACAACTAATGACTTCCTTCAGTCACCCTCTCTATGTATGAAAGTTGATAGATGCCAATCAGACTTAGGATGACCAATATATTGATTCATTTACTATTCAGCCTTTTCCATCCAAATCCTAACAATCCCAAATAATTTACTGATTATTTTAAGGAACTTTTTGAAGTTCATTTCAAACCATATTTATACCCTCTTTACTAACATGGTTTTGATGTATCATACTCGCCTATCTGTCTGTCAGTTGCTACTAGTTAGTTATTTGATAAACTTATAGCAGTTGTAGAAAGGTAAACGGAAATCTTACGGTCAAATATGTTAAAGGGGAGATAACTGAATTTCCTTTGTTAAAATATTCTTAAATTAAATTTTATGAGTTCTAGTTTAAATTTATTACAGGTGATAACAATAATGTCAAATGTTAAATATTGCTGTCCATTGACTGTATTCTATTAAATGGAATGACAAGATTATGGTAGTCATAATATTAATCTTATTTATATCTTTTCAGAGTGTACATCAATGGCCAAACTTGTGAACCCAAAGACACAGTTACAGATACATTGTAAGAAGAAAATAGAAAACTATATAATCTTTTGTTAGAAATTTTATGAAAAAAAACTTTTTTCTTAAAACTCTATTGAAAAAAAAGAAGCTGCAAATATGACTTATAAAGACACCTGTTCTTAGTCATGTTATTCTTTATTTATGTATTCTACCATTGCATTGAGTGTATTGCATCCCATATAGAGAACTCATTTTTTGGCAGATCATTGAAGAGAAAAGATAAACTTTGTCTACAAATTACAATTAAATCAAAAAAAGGGATAGACTCACATGCTTTAATATTTTCCCACTCTTTTCAGTTAAATATTAAATGTTTTATAAGCTCAGCAAGTGTTCCTTAAAACAAATGTTACTGTATAGTGGTAAAATTCTGTTTTTATATTGTTGTGACTTTAGCTTTGAACTTTAAATAAGAAAAAAGGATAAAAAAACAATCCAACAGCAGAGTTAACATATAACAAATATATATTTTTGGCTTTGCACTTTCATGAACAATGGTATTATTTAAGTAAATCTCTGTATCATAAAATATGTTGTTGTGTGTTTTACAGCTATGGCCTTGCCCTGGAGCCCTCTGATGGTGTTCATGGTTACATAAAATGTGTTGTTGTGTGTTTTCAGCTATGGCCTTGTCTTGGAGCCCTCTGATGGTGTTCATGGTTACATAAAATATGTTGTTGTGTGTTTTCAGCTATGGCCTTGTCTTGGAGCCCTCTGATGGTGTTCATGGTTACATAAAATGTGTTGTTGTATTTTTACAGCTATGGCCTTGCCCTGAAGCCCTCTGATGGTGTTCATGGTTACATAAAATGTGTTGTTGTGTGTTTTCAGCTATGGCCTTGCCCTGGAGCCCTCTGATGGTGTTCATGGTTACATAAAATGTGTTGTTGTGTGTTTTCAGCTATGGCCTTGTCTTGGAGCCCTCTGATGGTGTTCATGGTTACATAAAATATATTGTTGTGTGTTTTCAGCTATGGCCTTGTCTTGGAGCCCTCTGATGGTGTTCATGGTTACATAAAATGTGTTGTTGTATTTTTACAGCTATGGCCTTGTCTTGGAGCCCTCTGATGGTGTTCATGGTTACATAAAATATGTTGTTGTGTGTTTTCAGCTATGGCCTTGTCTTGGAGCCCTCTGATGGTGTTCATGGTTACATAAAATGTGTTGTTGTATTTTTACAGCTATGGCCTTGTCTTGGAGCCCTCTGATGGTGTTCATGGTTACATAAAATGTGTTGTTGTATTTTTACAGCTATGGCCTTGCCTTGGAGCCCTCTGATGGTGTTCATGGTTACATAAAATGTAAAATGGGTGGTTCTTATGTTGGCAACCAGAACATCACTATCATCATAGACTTTGAATATGGAAGGTAGGTAGATCAGTGGTAATGTGTAGGTAAGCTTCTTATTGTGTATTCTATATAATTCACAGGATACACATTTTCATGGATTTTTCGGGTAAGGTAAAGGTAGACCATGAAGTTTTAAATTGTTCAAGGACATACTTATATTTTTAGGATTGCAGAGTTTGGTAAAGCCAGGAAATCAAATATTCATCAAATTATTATTTTTTCCTCTAAAAAAAAATTGAATCTACAGTTTGTCTTTTTTTATAATAATTAATATAACTGGAAATAAATGAGAAAGTTATACAAATATACAAACTGGAGAAATTACTTGACAGTGAATTTTAATGAATAAAATCTTAAATCTTGAGTTTGATTTTTTAATACAGGTCTTATGCCATGCTACCAACAGTTTTACTACGCAGTGATGGAAAACTTGCAATGTTACAAACCTATGCAGGTATGTAGGATGTAAATAGATAGAGGAATTTTATTATGTAAGGGTTTTAAAATGACGTCACTTCTAGTTCTGTAAATGCATATCTTGATGCTTTTAAAATTTTAGCCAAAGAAAACTTTCATCAGAATTACCCATGAGTCTGAATTTGATCCCATTTCATATTTCATTTGAACGAAAATTCTTTGTATGTTACACATCTTCAAATTAGTTTACAACTTTGACAAATAATGCTCAATAATAACGTCAATGATAGTCTGAAATAAGAATGTTGAATTTTATGTGAAGTCAGTTTTGAATGTAGCTAAACAGAGTTATATTTTTGTTGTTTGTACTTCCAATATTTGTGTGACATCTGATAGAGAAAAAAGAGTAATCTTTAAAAATGTTCAAAACTAAATTTTTATATATGTCAAATTGGAAAAATATTAGGTTCATTGATGTTTTATCCAAGCTTACCTATTTATTTCAGAGGTGAATTCCGTATCTCCAGCAGAAGGAAGTGTCAATGGAGGAACAGTTTTAACAATAACAGGAAACAACTTTGACAATACTGATGCCCCTGTTGATGTTAAAGTTGGAGGTTTGTAGAAAACAAAAAACTTGAATAAAAATCAAAAACAATTTTATTCTTAACTCATATGGAAAATAAGATGTCTTATTGTCAAATGTATGAGGTTATTACTGAATAGAAAATAGTTAGTCTTTTACATGAATGTGTTAAGACAGTGAACTGTGTTTTATTATTTCCAAAAATTAAGTCCATTTAATGGGTAAGGAAATTTTCTACTGTCTAGTATATTTTGTTTTAGGTGAGACCTGTACAGTTACAAGCATGACAGACACAGAGATACAATGTAAAACACCAAATCAACCAGCTGTTCAGGATTCATATGCAGGTATGTTTATATACTGATTAAAATACTGTCAAAACTTTCTATATTATATAAGGAAATGTAGTATGATTGCCAATGAGACAACTATCAAACACAGTACATATGCATATTTATACTGTCCTAACACTTAGCCACAGGACCAGCAGCCCAGGCTTGTAAAATTTGTTTACGGCCTGTAAAAATCATCTCTACAGGCTAACAGAATCTAACTAAAATTTAAAAAAAATAAGCTCCCAGCCTGAAAATTAAAGTAATTATGGTGAAAACTGCATCTATAGTTTATAGGCCTTCAACAATCAGCAATATGCTTCATTAGGATTTATTTAAACACTTATCACAGGTTTTTTTATGACTTCTTTTGAGAAAGTGAAACATGCAGTGAGAAATATCATTATAATGTCTTTGAATTATTTTAGGTGGCCGTGGATTATTTGCAGAACAGTGGACACAAACCTCTGTTGATTTCGCAGACCGAGCAAACATTGCTGGTTTGTCTAGTTCAGCAGCAGATTACGTCTCCTCCGACATGGACAGCAGTTCATTTGTTAATGCTAACAAATCTGGTGCTAATGTATTGAGACTGACCGGTTATTTTGTCCCTAGTATTACAGCACCATACAGATTTCTTATTATGGCTGATGGTTATGCTTCACTGAATTTCAGTCCAACTGGACCACCAGCTGACCAGGTAATATATGTTTTATATATTCGTAATAACTGACCAGGTAATATTTATGTTTTATATATCCATAATTGCTACCATTTTATACCAGATTTGTTACTGTTAAAATGCTTGCATAGTCTGTGGTTTAATTCTGCATAACACGCCAGACAAGGGTGTGGCTTTTAGAGTACAAAAAGCAAGAACTTAAGAAAAAAATCAACCACACATAAATTAAAATTACTGGAGTTTCAATAGATATTTTCTAAAAGTTACAAACAATTTTTTTACCTGATAATTCTGGGGGAGTAGGGGTGCAGACAATTTACCAGTTGAACTATATATACAAGCCTGATTACTGTACACATAATATTGACTTTTTTTATCTGAACCTATCATAGTTTTGTTCACAATAATATTGTAGAAAAGCATGGTTTGTCAATTTTTATTATTTTTAATTTCAGACTGAAGTAGCCCGATGTGAGGCTGCTGCTGATAATTACTGGACACATAATGGACAAACCTCTCCTCAATATGACTTAGTTGCTGGAAACAAGTATGTTTGTTTAAAAAATCAAAGTGCAAACAATCAATTCTTAGGCCTAATTAAGTATCAATAACTTTTAAAAAGTTTGACAGTGCAAAATCTATAGTCTATCTCAGAGAAAGAGAGACCCGACAGAAACAATTCACATACTTGTAAAGATGTGCATCTATTTTATATTTTGATCATATTTATTTATAAAGTCTCTAAGTATATGTGTATTAACATTGAATCTCCCTACAATTACAAAGAACTGGCATATAACATGTGCACATATGCATTTCAAAGTTTCTTCTAGATACTGATAAAATGATTTATTCTTGAAGATTCTGCTTTTTTTAATCATTCAAGTAAAATATTAGTTTACAGTTGAACAGCAGATGTAAAATACGGCATTATTGAGTTCTGTGAAAAATTTTGTATAAAGTTTGAGCAAATGATTGACGTTTTTTATCCTTCTATTATAGATACTTCATGACAGTCCTGGCTGGTAATGCCAATGCTTTAGATAGTGTTAAAGTCTCTGCCAGATCTCCAATATCACCAGTCACTGCTAGTATGAGTGGATCAGCCTACCAAGAAATACAAAATATCATTCTCAACTCTACAAAAACTGATGAAGTACAGGTAAAATATCATTCTCAACCCCACTTAAACTGATGAAGTGCAGGTAATAAGATAAAGATGTGGGATTACTTTACAGATCAGTTAGACACCACTTTCCTTTAGTTAATACTCGTAAATTCTATTAATTATTGTATACATTGAACATTGAAAATTCTCAAAACTGGCTACCTGAAAACCTCCAGACAGTTTGTTAATAAAATTGAAATCACCAAGAGTTACTTCCCTTTAATATATGTATTTGAGTGTATGGGGAAAATGTATTTTACATTAACTGAAATATGTTTTCCTCTGTCAGCCTGTGAATTTTAGTTTTGTATATGTATCATAAAATACAGCTCAACTTCTATTTCATCTTTTTTTTGTTGTTGCAGGAATTCTAAATAAAAATACCATACATTAATGATATAGTTTATCAAAGTGCTATATGAAGGTTGTTTTAGAATTGTAAATAATCAGTATAAAATATTTAATTTGTAGGAGATAACAATTAGTGGCTATGATGCAACAGTATCTTCTACGTCCGAAGTTCAGAAAGTTTCCATAACAGATATCGCTGCGCAGAACTTGGATGCTAAATTTCGTTTAGGATTAAATGGAGTCTTTACAGGTAAAATCAATAATTAAAGAAAGGAAATAATTTGTGGGAGATTGAAATGAGATTTTGTTTTTATAGGTATTAATGTTCTTCATACTAGTTTCATACATTGATATCGTCCTGAACATGCATGAAATATTTGCCACTGGACGTTAAGCAACCAACAATCAATCAGTCATTCATTGATATTCTTAGAACACGCCCTCCTATTACATTCTATTACAACTGTATTCCAGTATGCAAATCAAAATTATGATCGCAATTGCAATACGAATGATTTCGTAATCACAAACAACAGGTTTTGATCTAATTTACCTTACAAGTATTTGCAGTACAGCATGCTTGTAATAAGGTGTGAAGAGGTCTTTTTCAGAATAGATATGAAAATGAGATTGTCAGCTAACTTTGTTTATAATTAAAGGTGTTGTACCATATACTTAATCTTTGTAGCTCCTCTGTCAGCTACATCAGATGCTACGACTGTCACAAAAGCCTTGAATGACTTAGCTTCTTTAGCACCTGATACTGTGACTGTCACTCAGAATTCTCCATCAGATACATCAGAAGAATTCACAATTACATTTGATTCAACAAGAGGTATGTTATAAAGATTGAAAAAAACAGTATTTCAAACTTAAAGTTCACAAAAAGATAATAATAATCTGATAATGAATTAAAAGGGCTCAATTATTATGAAGTATTTCGGAAGACTGTAACATTTTGTTTTACTTTTTCTTGTTTATACCACTAAAATAAACTGTTAATTATCAACACCTAATACTTAACCTTCAAGATTAAAATCCATGCAGATGAAAATCAATTCTTTCAATGAGTTTTCAATTAAACTTCAAATCAAAAGGCGTTGTAATGAACCAATGGCCTATTAAACCTCAGATTTTCAAGGAATAATAATACCAAATGATGTTTTATAAAACAGGTCTTCTCAGTCCATATTGGTTTATGTTTTTTGTAGCAACATCTCTTACTCACTCAGTCACTCTTTCCTCATTCATGATATTCTTCTGTGTCCACACTTTTTAAAGATTTTTTTTTCTATAGGAAATCTTCCTCAGTTGACCTCCATGGTAGAATCTATAGGCAGTGGTCTGAACATTCAAATTTCAACAACAACACAGGGAGTGTCAGGAAAGGGCAAGGCTCATCTAGAAATTGATGGAGTTTTCTCCCCTGCTATAGCTAATGATGCCACTGCAAGTGAGGTAAAATAAATTGCATCAGATTTGAACTTTTCAACTTCTGATTTTGAGTGTTTTTCTCTGCAGAATGATTTTTGAATAAAATGTCCTTATGGAATCAAAATATTTGAATTTATATATTTTATACATCTTCCACTTCACCCTCTTTATTTGAATACATTTTAAAATAATTTCTAACTGTTGAGCATAATATTTACTGCTTAAAGAGTAAACAACATATCAAAAAAAAAAGCACCACCCAAAAATTGTCACTAATTTCTCTTAATGCATGAAGAGTAACACTTTAGTTAGCTTGCTTGCTTTGTTTGTTTATTGTACAATTGTTATTGGGATAGTATCCCAATTTAAATATGATTATATACAGGTTTAACTTTGCCTGTCTTTTTATGTGTGCAGATGTCAATCTGAATTACAAACTACACAAGCTAGCCAACCAAAGTCTTACCCTACAGGCATTAGGAAATTAGCTCTAAAAGCAACAACAAACTATAAAAAGTAAATGTCTGCTACATAATTATTTAATACAGCCACTGTTACAAGTTAAATTTATTTATTTTGTTTCTGACATCTTTTTTTGACCTTAGGTTGAAACAGCTTTAAAAACCATGTTTGGAGTAAGATGTCCATCATCTATTGCTGCATTCCAAGATGGAGTGGCTGCTTACTTTCAAGACTTTGAAGGGAGTGTATCATCATCCATGGGGGAAGTTGTTAATGAAGTTGAACCTCTCTGTGGTAGATTTTCTATCAAAAACCCAAAATTTATCTACCAAACTGCTAGTACGAAACTAGGACCTAAAATTGGAACTTTCAGAGAAGTAAGTAGCTTTTTTAAATGAAAATGAGTGTAACTTATATTTGGTCTCCTACTGATATATAAATGTTGATAACACTTTGGAAAATATTATTCTTACGAATTTCTAAGAAAAGGCATAAACAAATATACCCGGCCAAATTAGACAATGTTGAATGTTTCAATCAAGTTTCAAAAAAAAAAATAAAAAAATAAAACAACCATGACCAAAATTAAGTAAAAAGGGAAAACAATTAAGAATCTAGACTTCGACTGTTTTCTGTTTTTTTGGTCAGGTGGTTGTCTCTTCGAAAAAAAGTTCATGTTTATCAATAGTTTGATTTTGGAAGAGATTTTTCTTTTCTTGTTACTAAAATTCTAAAAATTAAAAATTTTGGAAGAGATTTTTCTTTTCTTGTTACTAAAATTCTAAAAATTAAAATAGAAAAATAAAAAAAATTATTAAATTTTTATTTCAGTTATGTTTTGGTTACAAAGGCAGTATACAGCAGTTGAAATTTGTCCATACTTACAAAGGTGCAGAGAGGAGCCGCAATACTTACATTAATTTCGAAGGAAAAGCTTCAATGGACACGTAAGTCTTGTCAAAGATTCTTTTTATATTTAAATTGACAAATGCAAATCCATCAATTTTATCATAAAAAAACGAGCTACATTATTTGTTGTAACAATTAATTTGTACAAGCTAGTTACATTGTGTCACTCCAGAGGAAAATCCTAATTGATGCTATTCATGGTGGATTCATGGTATTTGAGATGGGTACTGAGGGGTATGGGGGAGGGAAATGATCTAGTTGCTGAGGTGAAAAAAAATGTCTTCTTATCTCATTGAGGAAAGGAAGGCTTAGTTTTGTCTAGACTTCTAAAAAAATGATTAGATAAATAATTAAAACAAATTTATGCATACAAAATTTTTTGCTTCATGTATAAACAGAAATGTGAACCTGCTTTCACTTTTTCCTTCTGTTTTAGATGGAATTATACTTGTATGGACATTGGGACTCCATTGATAGCCCGGGACAAAGATGAATCTCTTCACCGTGTAGATAAAATAGAAGTTATATCTGAGGAGGATGTTTATATTGATACTGTTGCTATCGTGTTAGAAAGCAGCTCTGATGTTGGAAGTAAGCAGAATAATAATGAACAAAATACAATAGCAAACAAAGGCAGAAGATACAAAATGTGTCATTCAAACATCAAAACGGCAAAAAAAAAATCAAATCATTCAAACATCAAAACGGCAAAAATAAAAAATAAATCATTCAAACATCAAAACGGCAAAAATAAAAAATAAATCTAAATTATAGGAAAGCTTGCTATGAAAATTATTTTAATTTTCAACAGATTTATTCAGAAGAAAAACACTATAAATCATGGTTTGCGAAATAATGCATATTTTTTGTAGACATTTTTAGGACATTATAAAAGATTACAAGTTTTTAGAATTTTGACATCATCTGTTACATGACCATAATTTACTTTTTTTCACTGAAAATATTTTAGCATTGAGCTCTGTTGTATAAGCCTAGTCCACACCAATTTTTATATTCAAAGACAATATATGGTTGCTCTGTACTTTTCTCATTACTTTCTACGAAATTAATTATATAAGTGTGATAAAAGTTTTCAAGGTGTTATTTTCTTATTTCAGGTGGTATGAATTACCAGAGATACAGAGCCGCCAAACCAGGAGGCTTTCCAATGAAGACTGTCAGTGTATCAAGTAGTGCAATGAATCAATATCAGGTTACCATGGAACCATTTGAATGTGGAAACAACTTTGATCTCTTTAAAATTGCTGAGACTCAAACTGTAAGTCTTTATGGTACACATAATTCTGAAATTCTAAAAGTTTATACTCATCTTTATTACAAAATTTCACCCATAGGGGGTCAAGCAATAACAATCAAAATACATACAAACAAGAATACAACAAACCTACAATTAATTTAATACACAAATGTGTTGTGAAAAAAGTATTATATAGTACTCCCGATTATTTATTTTACACCAGTGACCAAAAATGGTCAATGTATAATTCTTGAAAGTTTTATGCCCAACCTACGATAGTAGAGGGGCATTATGTTTTCTGGTCTGTGGCTCTGTCTGTCCGTCCGTCTGTGGTTCCGTTCGTCCGTCCAGGTTAAAGTTTTTGGTCAAGGTAGTTTTTGATGAAACTGAAGTCCAATCAACTCGAAACTTAGTACACTTGTTGCTTATGAGATGATCTTTCTAATTTTAAAGCCAAATTATACTTTTGACCCCAATTTCACGGTCCACTGAACATAGAAAATGAAAGTGGGAGTTTCAGGTTAAAGTTTTTGGTCAAGGTAGTTTTTGATGAAGCTGAAGTCCAATCAACTTGAAACTTAGTACACTTGTTGCTTATGATATAATCTTTCTAATTTTAATGCCAAATTAGATAATTACCCAATTTCACGGTCCATGGAACATGGAAAAGGATAGTGCGAGTGGGGCATCCGTGTACTTTGGACACATTCTTGTTAATTGATTATTTGATGACATTTCTTAATATCTACTGGCAATTTTATTTTTTCTGAGACAATGACAATGAGATAGTGACAAGTTCTCAACTCTGATACAATAATTATATGCTCTTAAATTAGAAATAAAAGTTTAATGCATATCAGGATAGAAAATAAAGATAAATTTCATCTAGAGGTAAGATTACTTAATTTTAAAAGACCATGTAAAGACGATTTTAGGAAAAGACATTTTGACCTTCACCTTGGTTTGCCATGTCTGTTTGAAATGAAAGTTAATCAGTATAAGAAAGGCTTTAAATTTATAATTGAAATATATTTTTTACATTTTAGGGAAAGTTATCTGTTGCTGTTACACAAACATCCAAAGCTAATCCACCAATTACTGGTACCTTTACTGTAGCCTACGAAGGATCTACCCTCAGTAGGTTTTTTCTTTACTCCTAAATATTTGTATGTAATTGTGAATTTTATATTCTATGCTGCTTGTTCTAAGGTACTACTCTCAGTAAGTTTTATTCTGAATTTCGAAGTATTAGTAGTTGTGAATTGTATGGCTGCTTATTGGTCTAAAGTTAATAAAAACATTGAATAAGTTTTATGACAAACTTACGTGCCATGTGAGATATTACCCTATTACTTAACATCTATCATTGGCATCATGACAAACTTACGTGCCATGTGAGATATTACCCTATTACTTAACATCTATCATTGGCATCATGACAAACTTACGTGCCATGTGAGATATTACCCTATTACTTAACATCTATCATTGGCATCATGACAAACTTACGTGCCATGTGAGATATTGCCCTATTACTTAACATCTATCATTAGCATCATGACAAACTTACGTGCCATGTGAGATATTACCCTATTACTTAACATCTATCATTAGCATCATGACAAACTTAAGTGCCATGTGAGATATTACCCTATTACTTAACATCTATCATTGGCATCATGACAAACTTACGTGCCATGTGAGATATTACCCTATTACTTAACATCTATCATTGGCATCATGACAAACTTACGTGCCATGTGAGATATTACCCTATTACTTAACATCTATCATTGGCATCATGACAAACTTACATGCCATGTGAGATATTGCCCTATTACTTAACATCTATCATTGGCATCATGACAAACTTACGTGCCATGTGAGATATTACCCTATTACTTAACATCTATCATTGGCATCATGACAAACTTACGTGCCATGTGAGATATTACCCTATTACTTTTAAAAAATCTATCATTGGCATCATGACAAACTTACGTGCCATGTGAGATATTACCCTATTACTTTTAAAAAATCTATCATTGGCATCATGACAAACTTACGTGCCATGTGAGATATTACCCTATTACTTAACATCTATCATTGGCATCATGACAAACTTACGTGCCATGTGAGATATTACCCTATTACTTAACATCTATCATTGGCTTCATGACAAACTTACATGCCATGTGAGATATTACCCTATTACTTAACATCTATCATTGGCTTCATGACAAACTTACGTGCCATGTGAGATATTACCCTATTACTTTTAAAAAATCTATCATTGGCATCATTTGTCTTTGTTATTGACTTATAATCGTCCTTAACATGCATGAAAAATTTGCCACTGGACGTCAATCAATCAATTTTATTAACATTTTGAAAAATTACTGAAAATTCTGAATTTTGAAATCAATAGAATGATTTCAACCAAACTTGAACTGATTGCACCTTAGGAATATAAAGTATGCTTTTTTTTTTTTTTATCCTTCCAAAACAAACATGGCCTCTACGGCTTACAATAGAACGTAAGGGTAAATGGATTGATTGATTATTATATTGGTTACCATAATAGAATCAAGTAAAATATATAATAACACTTTATGATTTTACAGGCATCCCAGTTGACTCTACAGAAGAACAATTGAAAGTCCTATTGGAATCTAAGTTTAAAGATACTATGGGACAGGTGGAAGTTGTGCATCAAGGAGACTGTTCTAACTTTGCTTGGACTATTACCTTTTTAACAAACAGGGGAGACCAGTCTGAGATAACAGTATGTATAACCATTTCAAATCAGTCTTGATAATGTATATTCTTGCTTGTAATCTTTTCATTGACTGTGATATGAATTTATATTCTTGTAATTTTGAAATCGAATTTACACAATAACCATGTTAACCGCTAAGACTGGTCAATTGGATTTTCTTCTAAAAGCATGAAAATTTAATTAAAAGAAGCACATGAAGGTATATTTTTCATAACATATTTGAATCCATCGGATAAAAAAAAAATTAAAAAAATGTTTTTTTGCACTTTGGTTGGGTAGTTGTTTGTCTCTTTGATAAATTCCTCCTCTTCATTCTCAATTTATGCATCATATATGATATATACTGATTTTTTGCCCTTCTATAAATAAATAGACCTTAGCTTATAGTTAAAGATAACAAAAGAATATACTATGATATTCACTGTCTATAATAAATATATAGGTATGTCATTATATAGTATTATGAATAAACTACTGTAAATTCACAAATTATTGCGACGTTTTTATTATTGTGAAAAATGTGACAGGGCAAAAATCGCAATAATTAAAAAAAATTATATGAATAAAACAGGATTTTTTTCAATATCTTAAAGATATAAAAATCATATTTTAGTCAAAAATGACAAAATCACAATAATAAATTCCAGCAATCATTTCTGAATTTAAAGTAGATGGAAGAAAATATAGATTACACTTTTGGACATTTTATATGGTTTAATCTGTTTTACAGATTAGTGACCAGAGCAGCTTGAATGGAGCTAGTCCAAGTGCTAAAACAGAGACAGTAAGAAATGGAGGTCATATGTTAGACACCATTGGAGGAGATTACCTTAGGACACCCCACGCTAAACCTCAGGTAGAGGTTGGAATAAACAATGTTCCCTCAAAATGTGCAGGAACTTGTGACTTTGAGTGGAAGTCTGACAGTACCCCTACATTTTCATGGGCATCCCCTGTTCAAGGTACATTCTTAATAAGTAATGTTGAAACATTGTTGAATGCACTCATTTGATTGGCTGTCATTGTGGAAATAATAATTTGACTTTTTTAGCTGTGAAGACATTTGTTTCATTTAAAACCCAATTTATTTCTTTAAAAAAATATAATAAAGGTATTTTATTTTTGACATTTATTTTATATAATATTTTGGAAAGTATTGTTTAGTAAAGTGTTTTTCTTGTTACTAATTATAAGGTACACAAGCTTTTGGAACAGAATTGACTATTGTCTATAGTAAAGTCTTATTTATTGTTTTTAAGGAACACAAGCTTTGGGAACAGAATTGACAATTGTCTATAGTTAAGTCTTATTAATTGTTTTTAAGGAACACAAGCTTTGGGAACAGAATTGACTATTGATGGTACTGGCTTTAGTTTAACTCAGGCCGACAACACAGTGACCATCGGTGGTGTAGAATGTACAGTTACAGCAGCAGCATCAACCTACTTGAAATGTAATGTTGGTAATGGACCAATGGGTCAGTTTCCTATACTCGTAAAAGTTGCAGGAAAGGGTCAAGCTTCAGGGTCAATACAGTTTACATACACAGCAGAAATTACTGGAGTTAGTGGACAAACATCAGGAAGTCTTGCAGGTATTATATTTGAATTATTGTCCATAATTTTGTACAAACAAATATGATTTTAAGAAATTGGATTAAATCTCAGGCAATATGGTTGTCAACGCTATTTTTATGCCATAAAGTGTTATCCTGGTCTGTAAATCTGTGCATCCGTACAGTCACTATCCTTATGTCCCAAAATAAGTTTCTGTTCTCTTACTTTAGTTTGCTTCAACCAAATGGTATGAAACTTATACAAATGCTTACAACTTTTATTTTTAGCTTATTGCCCCAAGACACAGACCAAGCTTGAAATTGGGTTGCCTCACTTATACCATTCTATAGTTATACAAATGAAAAAACTGTTGAATTACAAAATATTAGAATTATTAACTGAAGGGGTCTGACCGTAATGTTAAATGTTTTTCAGGAGGAACTATTGTAACTGTGACTGGGTCAGGTTTTGCACCAGACGTGGACGTACAGTTTGATGGAGTGTCAGCTGTGGTACAGAGCAGTGAACCTGGAAAAGTTGTATGTCTTACACCCAAGGGGGTAAGTTCATTAAAAATGTAGATAGGTCTTCTTTTGAAGATATAAGAAGATGTGGTATGGGAGCCAGTGAGACAACTCTGCATCCATGTCACAATTTTTGAAAAGTAAACAATTGAATGCCTTCAACATGGAATACTGCTCACATGGAAAAGCAAGCTTCATATCAATATTTGTTTGCTTAGATACTTTTGTTGCAAATCTAAATTTTAAAGAGAACCTTTTAGGAAATAGTAAAATATGATAAAGGTGTAAGAACAGTTTTAAATACAATTAATCAGCCTGCATATTTACAATAAAAATCTGTTATGGTCTATCGGTCAGATCCAGAAGATTGCCTATTTATTAATGTTATTGTAAATGTTATTCTCATTGTAGTCCTCAGCAGCTAGTGTTGCTGTAACTGGTGTACAATATGGGAACACACTGACTTCACCGACACAATTCACATATGATGCTTCCAAGACTGCAACAATTTCAGCAATTAGCTCAAATGAGGCATCTGTGTTTGGTAAGATTTTTGTTTGTTTGTTTGATAAAAAGACAGCAACCCAACAACAAAAATAACCAAGAAATATATAGAGGGCAACATACAGTCTTCAACAATAAACATTTGTCTACATATTATGTCAAGCTATAAATCATCTATAAATAGTGTGAATAAATTTAACAGAAAAATCCATCCCACTTTTTAGTCTCAATCAGTAAATTGATAAAACCTTCATATATAAAGAGAACACTTTAATCATGTACAGGAACAAAACAAATAATTATAAAATAACAATAACAAATTACAAATGATACTGATCCTTGAATACGACAACCAAGGAAAGGAAAATTACTAATAGGAAAGGAAAAGTCATTCCATTTATCATAAAATTTGGAATGCATATTACCCTGTAAAATTCTTATATTTAGGTCGAAATAGGGACGTTGAGTTTAAGATATGCATCAACTGAAAATGACTAAAACATTATGACTAATTCTCCAACTACTAATATCTGTTGATACTCTGCCCTTTTAATGAAACACATTGAAACACATCACATATTTTAAAGTTTGTATGATTTTGGTCTCTGAACAATTGTGCGAAATTAGAATGTGTTAGACTATACATTCTGATGCTTCATTGAAGCATTATTTCTTTTTAAGATTTGATGACAATACATATTGCACACCACAAATGTTTAATCTTTCATTTATAATTTATTTATAATTTAGGTGGCCAATCAATAACTATTAGTGGAAGTGGCTTTGGTGGAGCAGCCTCTAGTGCAGATGCTATTAAAATCAATGGAAAGGCCACTACAATTACTTCATACAGCGCTTCCAGTGTGATTGTCACTCTACCAGCCAATGCACCAGGAACATACAGTATTGATTTTAGTATTGGAGCTGATGGATATGCCGCAGTTGCAGCAAATGTTGTGTTAGTATTTTGAAAATACATCTTTAATATCAAACTGGTTTCACATTAACAAAAAACTAAAGTATAATTATAAAAAAGATCAGGGCACAACAAATTGAATTCAAGGACCAACATTAATGTTTGAAACTCCAAATATAAAAAAACTTATAGCAAAATAAGTAGATACAAATGGAAGTATACCTTCTAACAACGCAAGTAAACATGTATTGTTTATTTCTTTATTAGTGGAACAGTAACCTATCAGTTGACTGTGACAGATATCTACCCCACACAAGGTTCCCTGTATGGTGGAAGTCTTGTAACTGTGTTTGGAAAAGGATTCGGTACCAACGCCTCATTGGTTGATATTTCTTTCGGAGATTATAAATGTCAAATACAAGATATAGCCGATACTGAACTTACTTGTCTAACATCATCTACAGCTAAAACTCATGTGGTTACCAATCAAGGATCACATTCAAGTAAGTTATGTTCATGTTCTAGTAATGCCTTGTTTTTAAAAGTATTAAAGTCATAGAAAAGGTCTATGATATAGATATAATTTCTAAGATTCATCATATAGAAAAATTATTTTTTGCTTTAAAAAAATCTAGAAATTTGGCTAAACAACTTTTAATTACAGAAAAGTGTTAATTGTGATTATAATTATTACAGGGTAAATTGATAATGAATAAAGTATATATAAAAATACATAGAGAAAAAAATGGATTCAAAATATTCTTCTAGTAACCAATATTTTTCTCATAAAATTAAGGCTCCCAATTCGCTACAATTTACTGACTGTTTAATATTATTTACTTCCAGCTTATGGTGCTGGTTTTGCTTGGGATCCCCTGACCTTGACAGTAGAGGAAGGAGATACCATTAACTGGCAGTGGTCACTGAGTACTAATGGATACATGTTAGGTGTATACCAATCAGATAATATAACTGCCACAGCAGACAAAACTGGAGGATTCTCCTCTGGAGATGCTACAGCTTCAGGTAGGAAATTATTATTGGTTATAATGTTATTCTTCTTACTACTGTAAATTCAGAAATTGTTGCGTGCATTTATGATTGCTTTTTTGTCTTTTGGACTAAAATGCGATTTTGATTTTTGCAATACTCTGAAAATTCTTTTTGATTCATATAAAAGAATTCTAAAATGCATTTTTTGCAATAATAGAAATATTGCAATAATTTCTGAGTTTACAGTAGTAGATAATTTTCCAAACTTTTCATAAATATAACCTTTAAGTACCCAAATCTCATGGAAGTTTTGTCAGAAAGTTGTCTCAGAATTTTTGAAAAGAAGTATTAGCTATAAAACTGTTAACTATGATGTACACCTGGTTGGAAAAATTGTTTCTTTCCTAAATGCAATATATGATCATTATCTATTTATTTCTAAGATAAATATTGTTTACCTTCTACTTTTGGATTTATTCTACAGTTGTTCAGTCTATATGTTTTATATAATTTGTTGACATCTAATTACAGGATCTTACAAATACCATACGTACAGACCAACGTCCTTTACCTACTGGAGTGGTTTAGCTGATGGTATATCTATAAGTCTACATGGGCAGGTTGAAGTTACTGACAGGGTTGATTCTGTACAGAACCTAATGCTGAAAGGAAATGGATACGAGGCCACTTATGATACAACAAATAAAGGTATATTAGATTAAGTTGGAAAAAGATTTTCTGGATGAAGCATCTTCATTGTCTTTGTACGAGGTTACCAATGATTCTTTTAAGCCTCCTTACCTTTAAAGAAATATGAATATTTTTAAGGCTTGCACATCAACATTAAAAATCACAATCCAAATTTTAAATGCTATTTCTTTGGATAATCAATTATTTCATGGTCTTCTGTTCATTCATACTGATTGATTTGGGAGCTAGGGCAGAAATTTCCAAATAATCTTTAAAAAAAGTTTAATTCAAACTTTTTTTTTAAAATTAATACAGAGAAAATTGGTAAACAATTATTTGTATAATACATATTCATCTTATTTGCAGGTTTAAAAATTCTGCCCTCCCCAAATAGTTTGAAATTTAGCATTAAATTTGCCATCCTCTGTAATCAGAAGTATATTTAATGCATTCTCTTTTTAAAGGATCTACAACCCCATCAAACAATGGAGCCTGTCCTTGGGATACTACAGCTATATCTTCATGTAGTTCTTTGTCGGGAGATGCTGATAAGTTCAACTTCATGTACCAGTCCTGTATGACTGGTAAAGTGTCATCTATATCTAACAACCAGAGATCAGCAGCACACACCATTGATCTAGTCGGTACAGGCTTCAGTGCACAGTCCTGTCAAAACAAAATTAAATTGGGAGACTACCTCTGTGTTGTATCCTCAGCTTCAGATTCAAAGGCTACCTGTACAGTAGATCCACAAGGGAAAATGCAGGTAAGATAGACACAAAATTACAAGTATTTGTACAGTAGATCCACAAGGGAAAATGCAGGTAACATAAAGACAAAATTACAAGTTTGAAATAAAATTTCAATACATTGGCATGCAATATTAATAGAGGTATTTCATCTCGAATGAAATTAAAATTATATTTTTCATTTATTTTCCTCTTGTTTTTTTTTTTTTTTATCTATTTACTGTAGGAAGATTGCATAAAAGTTACAGCATGAATTTAAATTTGGATGCAATATGAATGTGATTTTATCCTTAAATTCATTTCACATGATTCTTTTGTTGTAGGTTTTGGCAAGTGCAAGTTTAGAATCTATGTTTTGAATTGAAAATAAACTATATTTATTTAAGTGAAATATATAAGATAGCTTCTTAGTGTTTTAACCATATCATGTGATGATTTGTTTTGTCATTTTAGATTGGAAATGTAGAACATTTTGACGTGTCATCATTCAATCGTGGACAATTTTTACTAGAGTTACCAACAGATGCTAAGAGATCATTCCTATTGCTGCCTCATGTATCTTCCATGTCACCAGAGTCTGGATCAGTGGAAGGTGGTCAAGTGGTTACAATATCTGGTGGAGGGTTTATTGCTGGAGAAACAACAGTCATGATTGGAACATATGACTGTCCCGTCATCTCTGTCGATTATTCTACGATAACCTGTACCCTACCAAGAGCAGGCAGAGAAGGATTCAAGAATGCCAAGGTCACAGTCACTGCAAGTGATGGACAAAAAGCAGATGCTGTCTGCTCTTCCACTAGCTCATCCTTATGTTCATACCAGTACAAATCTGACCAAACACCAACCGTCACTGGTGTCAGCCCAGATACTATCTCAGGATCAACAACATTGACAGTCAGCGGTACAAACTTTGGAACAGATACCTCTGCTATCAGTGTTACAATTGGTGGAGAGGTATGCAGTGTATCAGCAGCCACTGATACCAGTTTAACATGTACAGTACCATCAGCCCCAGTAGGGGACCAGTCAGTCAATGTCAATGTCGCTTCTTTAGGAAAAGCATCAACAACAGTTGTTGTAACAAGTTCTCCTATCCTGACATCCATTTCCCCATCTTCAGGCAGTACTGAAGGCAAAACAGTCGTCGTTGTTTCAGGAAATGGTTTCGTTGTAAATAAAACCGAAGTCATCATTGATGGAAACCAATGTGAAATTGTAGCTGTAATGTTAACTTCAATAGAATGTTTAACACCTGCTGGCACAGATGGCGCCAAAACTGTCACTGTGATATCCAATGGTGTGACTTATACACAAACATTGACCTTTACATATGGTTCGGCCATGACCCCATCTGTCACAAGCATCTCACCATCATCAGGACAATCTGGAGATACTGTCACGATCACAGGAACTAAATTCGACACTGTTACCGGAAATAATGTTGTCAAAGTAGGGGGAGCCACTTGTGCTGTATCTTCTGCAACCAGCACATCTGTTATGTGTACCTTGGGAGTTCAATCTCCAGGACAATATGATGTTATGGTCAATGTTAATCCAATGGGAAGAGCTGGTTCATCTGTTCAATTTACATATGCTATGTCAGTTTCATCAGTCAACCCTACAACAGGTAGAATATAGTTTACGATTACAATCTTTTTGGAGTCAAATCACTATAGTGTAATGCAAAATAATCTAATCAGAACATTATTCTGATGAATGTTGAGTTGTTAAAGCTTTAGCCAAATCAATATGATATTACAAAGCTTACAATTTTTAAGGATTTTTTTAATATAAAAATAAGAAGATGTGGTATGATCGCCAATGAGACAACTCTCCACAAGAGACCAAAATTAAGTTTAGTGAAATTAAATTACAGCTGGAAATTACTTATTGCTTAAAAATATTGTTTGTTTTCTTTGTTCTCATAATACAAATAAAAGAAAAAGAAAAAGTAGTGGCATTCTTATAACTAATTTATGTAATTTCAGGAAGTCTTGGTGGAGGACAAGTAATTACCATTGCTGGTTTAGGATTTGATCCTCAAACTTCTAAAGTACTTATCTGTGGCCAGGAATGTACTGTTGATAAAGCAGCTAGTACAAGTACCAATCTTGTGTGTTTAACTCCTGCTTCTACAGGTAAAGGAAAACAAAGTTTGTCTTCTACTCCCCAACAAGCTTCTATACAGGTAAATGAAGTCAAAGTTTGTCTTCTACTCCCCAACAAGCTTCTATACAGGTAAATGAAGACAAAGTTTGTCTTCTACTCCCCAACAAGCTTCTATACAGGTAAATGAAGACAAAGTTTGTCTTCTACTCCCCAACAAGTTTCTATACAGGTAAATGAAGACAAAGTTTGTCTTCTACTCCCCAACAAGCTTCTATACAGGTAAATGAAGACAAAGTTTGTCTTCTACTCCCCAACAAGTTTCTATACAGGTAAATGAAGACAAAGTTTGTCTTCTACTCCCCAACAAGCTTCTATACAGGTAAATGAAGACAAAGTTTGTCTTCTACTCCCCAATAAGTTTCTATACAGGTAAATGAAGAATAGAAGCAGAACCTCAATGAGTACCCAACTTTGAACAGTGATGTAACCAGTTATTTGACACAAGAGTTCACAAGGGATAGAAGCAGGATACCACGAGAATAAAAATGTTTATCTTGTTATCTGTATACCTGTATTAGTATAGTATAACTTAGAACAATGATGACAATAAGAAAAGTTAAACTTAAAATAACAGAAATTGTGAATTTTGGAAGTCACAATGTTTTAAATATTCACAGTAATATCTATGTGCTAAAGAAGATCAAGTTAAAGTATTATATGATCTATACTATTTAAGATAAATCCACTCCTGTGCAGCTACAGCAATAACATTGATTTTGTATTTCAGGAACTGTAACTGCAAGCTGTGCTGTAGAAGTCATGGATAATGGACAAGCAGCCACATCAACCTATCAGTATGATTCAGCAGCCTCACCATCCATTACTTCAGTGTCTCCATCTATTGGTGGAACATCAGGGGGAACAACTCTTACAATTGAAGGAACTGGCTTTGGGTAGGTAGAATAGGCTTGTTGAAATGAGACATATATGACTAACTATTTATAGAGCATGGTGGCTATCGGGGGTGGGGGGGGGTGGGGTGGGGGGGGGGGGGGGGGGGGGGGGGGGGGGGGACAACTATGACTTTTACCATTACATTAAGTTGATTTTGATTGGTTAACTTATCTATACCTCCTAATGTTGGAACAACATCAGGGGCCACCAAGTCTTACCAGAACAGAAGCTTTTGGTAGGTAATGTCAGGAGTTAATTTCACAAAAGTACTTAGGACTAAGATTTATCATAAGTCATAATACTGATTGTTCATGACTTATGATTGATCATAAATGAAAGTTTTTGTTAGAAGCCAATTCCAGTATTATAATGCAAAACTTCTTACAATATATTCACATCACAAGCCAAAGAACACTTTTTTCTCTCTAGGTCAGAACTTATTTTAGTAGTTTGGATAGGGTTATAAATATGAGAAAACTGGAATCTGATTGAAAATTTAAGTATGAATTGAAATTGAATTTCAGAAGTTCTACATCAGATGTAACAGTCAATATTGGTGGAGTTGCTTGTGTTGTACAAACTGTTGCAGATACAAAGGTTGTCTGTGTAACAGGGGCAAGAAATTCTGGATCTACTGATGCTCAAGTTGAACTACAGATCAATGGCGGAGGAAATGCAAGACAGGTATATTTATTTTATTAACATGCTCAAGTTTATGTTAGGGACAAGAAATTGCATGAAAGGTAATAGAAAAACAAAGGATAAGGGGTATCCATCCATAATACTAAATCAGTAAATACACAATATGACTCTGCCACAAAACATACAAAAAACAAAGAAACAGCACTTTTATTGCTGTTCTTAATCTCAAAATCACAGTGAACACTGAGCCAAAAAATAACTCCCAGCTCACTACCCCTAAATCTGTTTGTGTTTGTTCAGATGCTGCATTGAAAATAAGATCACGGTTTTAAAAGGTTTTCTACAAACTTGAAATATATCTGAAACTTTTTAGATATGACTCTTCAGTAATTTCCTGTCATGTATTCAAGTTTATACATTATTGTTATACCGTTATATGAAGTTAATCTTATCTCATGTTTATACATTATTGTTATACCGTTATATAAAGTTAATCTTATCTCATGAGTCATATTATCCAAAAATAGCAATATTTTCTATTTGACAAATACAAAGTTTAAGTTGACAAATTATAAACTCAAACACCAGTGATTTTTACATATCCATGAGTAACAGGTAAAATTATTTTATAGGTTGAAGCAGCCTTTAGCTATGTTTGGGCATGGTCATCTACAAACTCCTGGGGTGGAAAGACTCCTCCTGGAGAAGGAGAAATAGTTGTTATTCCAGCTGGAATGACAATTTTACTGGATCAAACCACACCTAAATTAAAGACACTATTGTTACAAGGTTAGTACTGGCAACTTTGATCTGTGACCTAAATTAAAGACACTATTGTTACAAGGTTAGTACTGGCAACTTTGATCTGTGACAAATGATCTTTTTACTGGATCAAACCACACCTAAATTAAAGACACTATTGTTACAAGGTTAGTACTAGGAACTTTGATCTGTGACAAATGATCTTTTTACTGGATCAAACCACACCTAAATTAAAGACACTATTGTTACAAGGTTAGTACTAGGAACTTTGATCTGTGACAAATGATCTTTTTACTGGATCAAACCACACCTAAATTAAAGACACTATTGTTACAAGGTTAGTACTTTAATCTGTGACAAATGATCTTTTTACTGGATCAAACCACACCTAAATTAAAGACACTATTGTTACAAGGTTAGTACTTTAATCTGTGACAAATGATCTTTTTACTGGATCAAACCACACCTAAATTAAAGACACTATTGTTACAAGGTTAGTACTTTAATCTGTGACAAATGATCTTTTTACTGGATCAAACCACACCTAAATTAAAGACACTATTGTTACAAGGTTAGTACTTTAATCTGTGACAAATGATCTTTTTACTGGATCAAACCACACCTAAATTAAAGACACTATTGTTACAAGGTTAGTACTGGCAACTTTGATCTGTGACAAATGATCTTTTTACTGGATCAAACCACACCTAAATTAAAGACACTATTGTTACAAGGTTAGTACTGGCAACTTTGATCTGTGACCAATGATCTTTTTACTGGATCAAACCACACCTAAATTAAAGACACTTTTGTTACAAGGTTAGTACTGGATCAAACCACACCTAAATTAAAGACGCTATTGTTACAAGGTTAGTACTGGGAACTTTGATCTGTGACAAATGATCTTTTTACTGGATCAAACCACACCTAAATTAAAGACACTATTGTTACAAGGTTAGTACTGGCAACTTTGATCTGTGACAAATGATCTTTTAACCAATTAATATTTTATCTAACAAGCAAAATATTTTATATGTTTGTTCTGATATTAAACATAGAAAAAGAAAAGAAATTTAAATATTTCAAGATTCTTTTCTCCTTCCATTAACTCTATGATTTTTAGAAATAGGAATTTTAACTTTTGAGAACTATAAATTGTGAGGTTCTTATTTGTATTTTTAAGAAAAGATATTTTTGGCTCTCTGTATGCTATAAATACAGACGAAAAAGTTATTTTTGAGGTAGGCATGATTTTTTTTTCATTATCTGCTTTATATAACAGACACAGTTTGTTTTAATAAAGAACTTTATGTTGTCAGATAAAAAAAAATATGCAAAATGTAAGCCAATCAAATCTGACTACCAAATCATTGGGTTTGTAATAAAGTTGATATTTTCAGCTAATGTACATATACTGTATATACACCATTACTATTATTTGTATAATAACATGCAATATTTAAATTACAGGAGGAAAATTGATATTTGATGAACAAGACATTGAATTGAATTCAGAATATATATTAATCACCAATGGTGGAGCTCTCCAGGTCAGTAAACATTTATACACTGGGAAATACAGTAATTTAGAACATATTGCATATATATATAAAAAGAAGATGTGGTATGATTGCCAATGAGAAAACTCTCCACAGAATGCCAGTGTTCATATCCTTTTTTCCTGTCAATGTAAAAGATGAAAGATTGGATATATCAAATTCTTTGATGAACTTGTAGATTGATGCAGTTGTCAAATGCCAAATGTCAAAAGAAGGAACAATTTTGGTTAATTTTGTCAATATGAAAAAAAACATTAACAAATGAACTTTTGGTCTTGAAGATATCTATCTTTCTATCTTATTTCTGATGGTGTTTTGCTATTTTAGATTAAAAAAATCACATTAAAACTTTCAGGTTGGAACAGAAGATAAACCCTTCCAGAGTAATGCTATAATTAGACTTCATGGAGCTTTTAGGAGTCAGGAACTTCCTATATATGGAAGCAAAGTTCTGGCAGTTAGAGAGGGAACACTGGATCTTCATGGTGAGTTCAAAATTTATATGGTGACTTAAACCAATAGTATTTTTTGTTTTGGATTTTTTTTTTTTTTCAACATTATATAATTTATAAAGTTATAATACACCATATCACTATTTGTCCACCATACTTTGACGTCACAAAGGAAAATCATTGTTATAGGACATCAATAGTTCATGTGTTAGAAATTCTCAGGTCAAGTGTCTGAATTCTTATGCAGCAAAAAGTAAAATGGAAATGGGGAATGTGTCAGAGACAACCCAACCAAAGAGCAAAAAACACTACAAAATGGTTCGCACATTTTTTAAGGCATTATTTTTTATTCTGAGTTTTTGTTTTTCTTCCCCCGGCTTTATAATAGTAAGCATATACTGATTAACCTCTGTCTGTCCATCTGTCAGTCAGTCCGTCTGTCAGTCAGTGGGTCAGTTCACCCAAAGAATATTTTTCTTTGCATCTTTCTCAGGAACTACATTCAAGGATTTCAGGGTTTATATGAGTCACTTTTACCGTGTGATGCGTTTTGATATTCATCACTCAACAAGTTCCTGTTTACATTATACTTTCATCGATACTTTAAGTGGCAGGGGTATCATTAGTGAGCAGTCACTCTCAAATTCACTTGTTTTTTCTTAGGTATTCCAACACCTGTTACTTGGACAGTTAGGGTGAGGGTATCATTTAGTGAGCAGATATCTCAGATTCACTTGTTTTCTTTCAGGTATACCAACACCAGTTACTTGGACACATCTTGCTCAGACAGCCAATGCTGGAGACACAACAATAACCATAATGGCAGCTGTTAACTGGCCCGTAGGAAGTCAAATTGTCTTACCAACAACTGGACACAGACATTCACAGAGTCAATCTGAAACAAAGTAAGATATAGTTATTTTATTTATTTACATATTTACACCAATGACATTACATGTTTAAATTCTTGCTAAAATAATTAACCAACGGCTATTTACACATTGAAATCACTGTTTAATTTAAAGTATAGTAAAAATTAAAAAGAATATTTTCATATTCAAATTCAAAACATTGGTTTTTTTTTTATGCATGAATATTTTAACAATGTTGATCACCATACAGTGACCTATAGTTGTGTCTACTTCATTAGGTCTTTGGTGGATAGTTACATAATTTCCATAATTGAAATAACTGAAAACCAATGTTTTTATTTCTATTATAGAACCATTACTGCTATTTCTGGACAAACCTTGACCTTAGATTCAGCCCTAGCCCACAAACATGTGGCCGAAAGTGAAACGTTTGGTAGTACTACTGTAGAACTACGTGGTGAAGTGGGTCTTCTGTCACATAATGTTAAATTTCAAGGGTCAAGTGATGTCCAGTTTGAGGTTGATATTGAAGCATGCCCAGATGGATTCAACACAGGTAAGATATAATTCTGATAATATGAGCAACATGACGGGTGCCACATGTGGAGCAGGATCTGCTTAAATATCCAGAGCACCTGAGATCACCCAAGATCTTTTTGGGGTTCCTGTTGCTTAGTCTTTAGTTTTCTATGTTATGTCTTGCATACTATTATATGTCTATTTGTCTTTTTCTTTTTTGGCCATGGCATTGTCAGGTTTTTTTCCCGATCTTTGAGTTTGGCTGTCCCTCTGGTATCTTTAGCCCCTCTTTTACAACATTTGATTCAGAAGTGTTAGAGAGGAAGTAAAAGCAACAGTTCATCTATACTAAAATAACAATATTCTGCCAAAAGGGAAATCCTTTGCTTCTACAGAAACCCCTGCATCTGCCCCTGATCTGAATAAATTAAAGAGTTTTTTATTTGTGGATGACAATTTTTTTGGGTGGTTTACTTATAACTGATTTGTACATGGAGTTATTAAAACAATATATATATAATATAAAATGAATTTATCATATTCAGAATCTTTGTAAAGGTATAATTGTAATTGTTTTGATTCTTGTAATGAAATAAGAGTCATGTTTAAGTTCATGTTTGACTGCTTCATTCCTCCATTTGCATTAAAATATAGAACATTATTCTCAACCCTTTTAACAACTAGTAAATTTGTGTATGTACTTTAAAGTTGAAATGGGTTTTGCATACAGTATATATCTCCTCTGTATATTTTTATACTTTTTTTTGTCTTTAGGTGAATTTGCAACACAGACCTGTTTCCAGGGGAGAATGGGAGATGAGCAAGGAACTGACCAGTTTGGTGGCCATATAATGATCAATCCAGCGGAAAAAAATAAAGATTTGGCTGTAGCTAGAATATCTCACATTGAAGTCTCCCATGCTGGTCAAGCTTTCAGACTTGGACGTTATCCAATTCACTTCCATCTTCTTGGCATAACAACAAAATCATACGTCAGCGGCTGTGGTATACATGACACGTTTAATCGTGCTGTAAATGTGCACGGCACACACGGTCTGGTCGTAGAGCGCACTGTGATTTATAACATCATGGGTGGAGCATTTTTCTTAGAAGATGGTGTTGAGACAGGTAACACATTCCAGTATAACCTTGCAGTGAAGGTCATTGCAAGTACAAGTCTTTTAAACGATGACATCACTCCCGCTGCCTACTGGGTAACCAATCCTAACAATACAGTTCAACACAATACTGCCGCTGGAGGAACACATTTTGGTTTCTGGTATAGAATGCATGACCACCCTGATGGACCTTCATTTGATCCCAACGTCTGTCCCAAACATGTGCCAATTGGTGTTTTCCAAAATAACACAGTTCATTCTCAAGGATGGTTTGGAATATGGATTTTCCATGATTATTTCCCAAGGGTGGATGGCTCATGCTCATCATCTTCAGCAATGACAGTGGCAGTCTTTAATACTCTTACTGTTTGGAACTGTGAAAAAGGTGCAGAGTTTGTTAATATTGGCGCTGCTCAGATGGTTGGTTTTGTATCAGTACATAACGAGAAAGCTGGTTATGAAGGCAAGACATTAGTTGAAACCCCCCAGTTTGATGAGACTAATGGTCATGCTATCAAAGATTCAGTCATTGTTGGTAGAAGCCAGTATCTTGATAAACAGCCTGATTGGTCAGGCACAGGTTGTACAGTTGGAGGAATTGTTCTGCCTTATGGAAATGGATTGATCGTTTCTGGTGTGTCATTTTATAATTTTGATCAAAATTCATGCCAAGCCTTTACCTATACTAAAATTGATGGAACATGTTCTTTGTACTGTGGAGGTTTTACATATCATTTCAAAAATATAGCATATGACGCTGCTTCCAGTAGTCACAGAGTACGATTTGATTGGCTACATGAAGGAGTGATGGTTGATTTGGACGGGACATTCTCTGGACAGGCAGCAGGCAGTTCTATTGTACCAACCATGACACATTTGCCATCAAGGTAAGGGGTGTGATAATTCAATGCCAGGAAATAGCTGGTCGAAAAAATATCTTGTAGTACCGTAAATTCGGAAATTA
This sequence comes from Mytilus edulis, assembly GCF_963676685.1. Taxonomy (NCBI): domain Eukaryota; kingdom Metazoa; phylum Mollusca; class Bivalvia; order Mytilida; family Mytilidae; genus Mytilus; species Mytilus edulis. Next base: position 82,228,818 of record NC_092348.1, read on the forward strand.
TTGCATGCATTTTTATTGAGATATATTTAAAAATGGACAAAATTGCAAAATTGATTTTTCGCGATTATCTGCATACAGATGCGATTTCTTATATTTGCAATACTCACCCAGTTGCATTATTATCATTTTTAAAAACAGGCAATAATTTCTGAATTTACAGTTTAACAATAGATGATGGTTTCTTTGTACAGGACATATTTTAATTAGGACAATTCGTAACTCCTATGATAAAATTAAAACTTTTTATATATTCGCACAAATGAAGGTCATACCATTTATAACAAGTAGTCTTTGAATTATTTCGTCTTTTTAATATATATACATTGAAGAATTGGCACTTCCTTTACATTTTGGAAAAATAGTTCTTTTATTTGTTAGTTTTCTTTACCTGTAAAACACTCAGTTAAGTTCTGATGGAAAAAAAATATTCTCCAAAGTGTCAGTCTATTCTTATAGCAGTTATTGCCCTTTAACAATGAAATACATAATTAGTTGGTATTTATTCTTGATAACAATAATGAAGAGACAGTAACTACACAGCAAAGGCAATTAACAAGCAAATTGAGAAGTTCAAATCATTTAATTGATAGAAATTTGATATAGGGAAAACTGATAAGGGAAGGGCCATGACATTACTGTAGAAATTATAAAAAATGACTGAATAAGTTAAGTTAAGAGTTTTGTCTTTGCAAGAATGCATATTGGAAGAACTGAAGACAAGTGTAAATTCCATTTCAGTTGTTCATCTATATCCAATGGATTTACGATGGCTTTACCTGCCAGTAGTTGTCCCCCAGGAGTTAAATTCCATAGGATGTCTTTCAATGGTATTTCCCCAGCATCATTAGAGGGTAAAGATGTGATGATCACAAACCAGTATGGTACACAGAGAGGATACTATGTGGACAAGCGTATAACTCACAAAGATGGATGGGTCTTCCTTCTCATTGGAGGTGAAACTCATAAAGTTGCATTTGAAAATGCTGCCCATGTTACCAACATCAGTTATACAGGAGTTTTCTATGAATTTAATGTAAGTTAATTCTTATTTTTGTTTTCTAACTTTAATATTAGTTGTGGGTCTTTAAATTCATGACTTGAATAATTTCATCACAGCAGTAATATAGGGCCTTCTTTTATGGTACTTAAGAATGTACTTAGGTTAGGTTTACGATACAGGGTAAAATATTTTGCTCCATAACACAATTTTTATTTTCACATAAGACTTAAAAAGCTCATAAAAGTTCACTTTCCAAAATTTTTCACAGATTCTTTTCTTTAAAAATTAGACCCAAATAATACAAATATAAGGATAAAATCTGAATCATCTCTTTTCAGCCATTTAAAAAAAAAAACAATCTTAAAAAGGAGCTACATAACATATCAATATTTTTAGCTTATTTTGTTCCTTAAGTAATTATATAATGCTCTTCCGTCTTTTAGTATCAATTTTAAACCTTGATTTTTTTTTTTACCTAAGAACATCCTTATAAAAACCTATGTATATTTCTGGGTCAGACTCAAGGTTTAACGTCTACTGGATAATAGTGACGGGAGATAAATCATGTACTGGATAATAGTGACGGTAGATAAATCATGTACTGGATAATAGTGACGGGGGATAAATCTAGTACTGTGGATTCATTCATTTAGTTTCGTGGGTATCAATTTTCCTGGATTGAGGATAATGTGCATTTTCGTGGATATTTGATTTCATGTTTTGCAAATCTCTGCATACAAAGCCTACAGAAATTTTGTTTTTCATTGAACATTTGAATTCTTAATTCACCTGTACCAACGAAACCCATGAAAATTGATATCCAACGAATAATAATGAATCCACAGTATTTGGATTTAATTTGAATAACAATTATACTTGATTTAGTGAAGGCAAGCTGTATAAAGTTATATGCAAAAGTAATGTTGTGTAATGATAACATTAATATTGACAGGAAAATAAAAAAACATATAAAAACTAGATTTGATTTATACAGAATTTAGGAAGAAATTTTCATTGTTTAAATGGTGTTTTTTTTTCAGGATGCCAGTGATTATGTAGAAGTTTGTCACTTATTAGACCAAAAACCAGACAAATTTTATTGGCAAGGTTCTGCTGCTGGACAAAATATGTCAACATCAGCATTAGATTTAAGTAGGAATAAGCATGGAGATTGGTATTTTGACAATACAACCAACCATTTTTGCTTTATGGGTAAGTATTCATTTTAGATGTATGATGATAATATGTTGATGAGTATTTGATACTGTAAACCAACTTATTTTCATGGATTATTAGTTACATAGTGTGCTAGTGACCTAATAGGGTATATATGGGGTCAGTAAATTCCATATGGGGTGAGAGCGAAGCTCGAATCCCCATATGGAATTTACTGACCCCATATATACCGTATTACGTCACTAGCACACTATGTAACGAATTTATCTTACCGACTATCTTAACGTGTGAAATTAAGACTAGTGATTCTCAAAATGAGCAAGTCTTCAATACTGTTAGCACTAAGAAAATACTTCCATTGATCCTACAAAAACAGATGCCAACAATAACGACTTGTAAGGTTTAAAGGTGTTTTGTGAACTTATTTCAATCTTAATCATCAATTTCTTCGTCTGTTGAAACTTTTAAGATTTTTTCTCAGTACCGTTTTGTTTTTTATAAAGGGACATAACACCACTACTAACCGTGTATGAAATAAGACCCGCCCCCTTCTTACCTTATAAGGAATATAAAGGGACGTAACTCCACTACTAACCGTGTATGAGATAAGCCCCGCCTCCCTACTAACCTAATATCAAATATACACGGTTTGCACGCGGACGCTTTTAACCAATCGTATTCCTGGAAATGTATAGGAGGTAAGATAAACTTTATTTTCCGTTAAATTTCCTTTTCATCCCATTTCACGATGATTCAATTTCATGATCTTCAAATTTACTTGATATAGTTTAATAAGGAAAGATCCCAAGTTTTATATATCCTCGAAGATTTATATTTGTGTTATTTTTCTACTCGCATAAAATCGTGAAAATTAGTTGTTTTAGTAGTATGAAGATGAATAAAGCCCCTTCTTGCTCCTCTGGCTTATCAAATAGAGACTTATATTGGCAGATATTCAAGATTGACATTTGTTTTGTTCAAATTCACTATTTAATGATGTACTGAAAATTCAGAAATTATTGTGAGGTTTTTATTATTGGGATAAATGCGACAGAGTTGTAAACGCAATAATTTAAACTCGCATTTTGAAATATTTTATATGAACTAAACAGAATGTTTTTCAAAATCGTAAAAATTAAAATCAATTTGAGTATAATTTGACAAAATCGCAACAATAAATGCATGCAATAATTTCTGAATTTACAGTATATATCTATTGTATATCAACAGTCCTATTACTTATTTTGATTTAAGATTTCAGGCTTCCAACATTTTTTATTAAGTAAGATGTTCTCCAAGCCCATTATTTGGATGGTAAAATCCATTGATGTTACTATATTTGAATTTCTTTTTCAATTCATTTGCAATATTCTTACATTTTATTATTTTAGTTGCTGGAAAATTACAAAGAAAAAGATCATCACCAAGCCCATCGGTCAACTCAGTAGACAGACCAATGAATGTAGACTCATTCAAATGTTACTTTAAAGACTGTATTGCTCCACCAGATCCTGATACCATTCCACCGACATGTACAAGACCGTCAGATGCCCAAGTATGGTCCGACACCGCCATATGGGATGTGGATGCTGATGGATATGTCAGTAATGTTGGTAGCGGTACTCATGGACTACCAAAGGCTGGAGATATGAAATTGAAAATCAAAAAAGGTAAACCATACTAATGTAATTGACATAAATTTTTCTGGTTTATGTTTTCATATTCAAATTCCTATGGAGACATTAATTATGTAAATTTTTCAGTCCAGTATAAATCAGGAGATCTATACAGGGAGTAAGATTTTTTTTTCAAATTAAGACTGAAAATCATTTGGACCAAAAGTCTGGCTCAAAATGTTAGATCTTGAATTGCAGCCATTTCATAGTATCTATTAAACAGATATATGGATTAGTACCAAATTTCATAATTTACAGATACATTGGTTGGTGGTGATAGATCTATTCTCATTTTATAACCAAAGCTTCTATTTAACAGATACATATGGATTGTCTGTAACACAGCTATTCCTCAGTTTATAACCTAATTATTAGATACATGGGTTGTCGGTGATATTTTTATTCCTCAGTTTATAACTATAGTTTCTATCAAACAGATGATTTGGTTGGCAATGATCATCATCCAGTGGTCTTGCTAGCCCGAAATAGAAGGGCGCCGCGCCCTGGGTGCCCTCAGCCGCGCCCTGGGTGCCTTCATCAGCGCCCTTCTGCCCCGACGTCTTTTTCCAAATTTTTCTTGTGCCGTTTTGGTAAAATTTTGTTTCATCGATTTCTGATCTCCAAGTTAATTACTTATATGACACCTGTGTGATTGCCCCCAGGTTAATCATGTCATTACAATCAATTACAATGATAAAGACTTCAAAGGTGTTAATAACTAGGTAATTTAATTAGGACAATGTATCTTTTTGTCATTCTTTTGATGAATGTGTCAGCGAGTGTGTTTAGCTTGGGTCGGCATTTTCGATCTCCAAATCACAATGGAAGAGCGTATAAATGAAGACTTTCATGACTTTAGAATTGAATTTAAGTCATCAAAATAAAACTATGCCTTTACAGAAATGCCTTCCATCTCAACTTGTTAGCGACAAGCACAGTTTTTAATTAACCCAAACGTGGTGGAAATTGATTTTGGAGTTACTTCCCCTGTTTTAGCTTATTACAAATTTGTGCTCTAAAAATATTATCTAGTATAAAAAAAAGGAATAAATTACCAATTGAATATATAATAACATAATAATGTTACCTTTTAGATTTTAACTGTATTTGAACATATTAAAAAATATATATTGCAATTTCTACTTGATAATTATACTTTTAGCAATCCATGTTCTAAACATTGTTAAATTAGTAATGCTCTCAATTTTAGTTACAATGATGTTTTATATGCTATAATTCCTATATAGATAAAAAAAAAAAAAAAAAAACACATTTTCATTGATATTGGGTAGAGTGAAGTTAAACTGTAAAAGCATAATATGTTGATGAAGATGTACTATACCATTCATAACTACACAAACAATGAAATAAAGACTATAGTTGAAAAGCATCTTTATTTGAAAAAAAACAAAACATATACAGTAAAAAAAAAAAAAGAGATTCGTTAACTCGTGATACACACAGAAACGTAGACAAAAAAATGAGCAGTGCCTTTTCTTATCATAAAAAGTGCCCTGCCCTCCACTGGCACCCTGCCCCTTTTGATTTCTAGCTAGAGCACTGTCATCTATCCTCATTTTATAACCAAATTTTCTAATTAATAGATACATGGGTTGTTGGTGATACGGCTATTCCTCAATTGGATTCATTAGTGTTAGAAGGTGTGTTGGAATTGAGCCATGGACCAACTAAAGATAGAGAGTTTACCATTGATGTAATGTACCTGTACATACAAGGAGGTAGACTGATCATAGGATGTCAAGAGAGCTCTCCTTTTGAGGGATTAGCCACAATTATATTAAGGGGAGATCATTCCACACCAGTTTGGCCAAAGACAGAAGGACCAAATATTGGTTCTAAAGCCATGGGTGAGTTGTTGATTTTTTCATACCTTTTTTGTCAATTTGTGAAGAAAAAAAATCTATATTACAGTTACCATTATGTAGATATTGTTGTCTTTATTCAATGCAAGTATTGTTAATATACAAAATCTTTTTTATGTGGTTCAATATTTTTCTTTTCTGAATTTTATATGGTAAGAACATACAGAAAGTATATGATAATTATAGATTATCGTTTTCTCGCTTGAGCTGGGACGGCAAAAGCGAGAAAGGCAATCGCGTTGAGATGACCAATGATAATCTGTTTATTGCTATTTTACCTATGAAGACCTTGTCAATTTCATGTCAATTTCGTTAGCAACACCACATGCCTGCTTAGTTTCTAGCGTTAATTTTCCATCTCAAGCGAGTAGCATGATATGAAAAATTATCACAAAAAAAGATCGAAGGAAAAATGCACAAAATAGCGATAAATTCATTTACAGTGATTAAAGAATTTTTAAAAATTAATGGTATGGAAAAATGAAGTTGGTCTGCTAAACCTCAAAATAATTCAGTGTAATATTAGAATATTGTTTGTTAATTTCAGCTGTATTTGGAGGCCTGGATCTGCATGGTAAAGATGTGGGTAAAACCTGGACCAGACTTCAGCAAACTGCATCAGCTGGATCTAACCAAATAGTCCTTTCTGAGACAGTAACTTGGTCTGCTGGGGATGATATTGTTATTACAGCAACAGGCTATGAAGTCAATGAAGCAGAGAAACATACTATTCAGTCAATAGCTGGTGATCAGAAGACAATCACACTTACTTCTAATTTGGCATATAAACATATAGGTAAGTCTAAGAGTACTATACATTTTGATGTTTCAGCTTTTGATTCTACCATTTTATTGAAGACTTTCGTTTTGAATTTTGTATGGAGTTAGGTATTTTTTGGTTATTTTACTTTTTGTTAAGTATCAATGACCGCTTCATAGCTTTTATGATGAGAAATTAAAAAAAATGTTGTGCATGTAGAAGTTAATTTCTAAATGCTGTTGTAGATATTATTAAAACACCATATAGGGGGTCATATTTGCGTGTGTAAAATTTCTTCGATTATAATTGATTAAGGTATACAAAATATTTTGGCGGATTCAAAACTTTTTTCAATACCTTTGCATGTGCCGTTTTAAATTGGCAGAATTTATATCAGCAAAAATAACTAGCTATATGGTAATTGTCATTGAGTAGAATTGTATCTATAACATTAGTTACTGAAACTATAGTATTGTTTACACAGTAGATATCATAGAGATTTTTGTTAGGAGGAACAACTATATGTTGACATTATGAGCAGTTTTATTAGCACTTTAATTTTGGGAAAATAAATGACCACCTTGACATTTTAAAATACTTTGTATGGTAAATGGTAAATTGTGGTCTTAAGGGTTGTATGTAATAGAAGTTCTTTTTACTTTCCAAAGCACATCCTTACAGGTTTCAACGTTAGACACTGATTTAGATTAAGAAAAAAATCATTAGTTGTTTATTCTGGGTAATAATGACAAGTATATTAATTTCAGTGCTGAGATATAAGAAACCTTTTTGGAAACAGTCAAACCTTTTTAGAAACAGGAACATTTATCATATAAAAGTTAATTGCAACATGTTATTATATATTTCAGTTGCATCTGAAAGCTTTGCCAATGGACAAAGTTACAGCATAGGTGCAGAGGTTGGTTTGTTAACAGGTCGTAACATTAGAATAATTGGGGAAGACTACGCTGATATAGAAAAAGAATCATTTGGTGCACGTGTCATTGTTGGTGTTACTGCTGACGCTACAAGAACTTTCACAGGTAAATTATATTTGAATATTTATACCCCACTTTAAAAAAGTGATGGTATACTGTTTTATGTCTGTCCATCCCATGAATATTTTTCATCGCATCTTTCTGAGGTACTATGTCATAAGGATTACTGAAATTTTGTCTCAAGTTTTATATAAGTCAGCTTTACCCTGTGATGCGTTTTCAGATTCATCACTCAACAACTTCCTGTTTACCTTACATATTTTTACACTGTAAAATTATCCAGTTGCAACTCTAAAATATTCTACAAGAACTTGCACAGGTTAATCATATAAAATATTTAACCTTGAATTTAATTGTACAAGAACTTTATACTGAATATTACCGTGTCTCTACAACTGAAGACAGATAAATAATACCAAGTATTCACTTTGAATTTTTTTTATATACAGTTGGATTTTTTTGAGAATTCAGATATGCAATTACAGGATTTTTATTTTACCTGTTAAGCCTGGCTTTTATCATAAACATTTCCTTATTTTCTTCTCCAGGATATGCCAGAATATCAAATGTAGAATTTTATCGTGGAGGTCAAGAAGGTTTTACAGCACCTCATGATCCCCGACATGCCGTTTCTTTCATGGATATCGGCACTTTGAATGACATAAAACCATGCTATGTGAAGAAGTGTAGCTTCCATCATGTATATGGTACAGCTATTGGAGTGTATGGTGTACATGGTCTTGAGTTACAGGATAATGTCATCTATAGAACAGTTGGTCCAGGTGAGGAAAATTATTAGATTGTATTAAACTGTAATTTAGTGTATAAAATTGAGAATGGAAATGGGGAATGTGTCAAAGAAACAACAACCTGACCATAGAGCAGACAACAGACGAAGGCAACCTATGGGTCTACAATGCAGCAAGAACTCCTGCACCCAGAGGCGTCCTAAAACTGGCCCCTGAACAAATATGTATACTAGTTCAGTGATAATGGACGTCATACTAAACTCCGAAATTATACACAAGAAAATAAAATAAAAAATTATACAAGTCTAACAAAGGCCTGCAGTGGCGGATCCAGAGGGGGGTTCTAGGGGATGGAATAACACAATGACGAGAGCCACATCATATGTTTAAAGAGAAACACAAAAAGGCATATATACAAAGCACATTAGTAAAAATTAAAGACAAGACTACAAAATATTTTTGAAAGTATGGTCAAAACTAATCCTTTTATTTTCATCTAAATATCAAAGCCTTTTTTTCAAAAATATTTCACCAACTTAAAGAGCATAGAAAAATAATCAAAATTACGAATTAGAAGATGGCAATTTAATGATTTTTTTTTTATACTTGTTTCATTAAGGTATTGAAACTAGGTCATCAGACACGAGAATAAGACGTAATTTGATGGCGCTCAGTCTATTCAGAGGATCATACAATGGAAGATACGAGAGCTTCAACTTTGATTACAAAGGTATGATAGAAGCTATTGGTGCTTCTGAGCTTGTTATCCAAGGCAATGCCATATCATCATTTGAACGTGCGGGATTACATAGTTTAGGAGAAGACTGTTCATCTACAACTGAGCCATGGACAGACAACTCTATTCATACAGGGTTGATTGGTACCGCAGTGTTCCCTTCAGATATGGATGATCCTAATTTTGACACTGCACATAGTTGTGTGCAGCTGGTCAACTTCACTGTATGGAAATGTTGGGATTTTGGTCTATATCATAACAGGTAAATGTTTATGTAAAACAAAAAAGTTGTGGGAAGTTTTACGTTTATCAATTAATTAAAATCAAAGATATTGGCTGTTCATGTCAGCCATCATGATTTCATTCTTTGACTTCAATGGCTTTTTGGATTTGATAGCATAAGAGAACTTTGTAGAGTAAACCTTTATTTTATTTTTATAAATAATTTAACTACATCTCAGCCTCCCCTTCAAAATCTACTGGCTTTTTGAATTTGATAGCATAAGAGAACTTTGACTGTGTGGTATGGACTTGGCTCATTGTTGAAGGACGTACGGTGATCTGTAGTTGTTTATTTTTGTGTCCTTTGGTCTATTGTGGAGAGTTGTCTCATTGCCAATCATACCACATCTTCTTTATTATATTTGTAGAGTAACCCTTTATTTTATTTTCATAAATGATTAACTACATCTTAGCCTCCTTACAAAATCTTATTAAATTCTTGTTGTTTCATTAAGATTTCTTAAATGAAAACATCTCTCCACCAAATATTTGAGGAATCAAGCAATATTTGGTGTTCTGCTAAATATTTTTATACCTAAAACTTAAAATCAAGTGCAATAACAAACATAATTCTTTTTTGGCTTAATAAAACTTCTTTATCAATTTTGTTTATACATTACTATTTTGGAAGCTAAATATTGTGAAAGTGAACTTTTCGATTTCAGTATATTTGATGTAGTTGTGAAGAAGAACACAGTATTAGAGAATGGAGTGGGTATCTTCCCATTTGTTTATGGAGCAAGCGCTGTGGACCATATTTTTGTGGACAATTACATGAAGATTGAAAACAATTTGATAGTGGGGCAGACAGCTGCTTTTGACTGCGCCACAGATGTCATTGATTATAACGATGCTAATTACAAAATTTCGGGCAAATTTGGACGAGCTTGGAGAGTGAACGGAAAAGGAAAAGTTGGGCTCAGTACTCCCAACTTCAGTCAGGCAAGCAATGCTGCAATTATTAAACCATTTTATAATCAAATGGCATATCAGTCCCTTGGAGGAAGAATGGAAGTTATAGGTTAGTAAAACTTTTTGGAAAAGTTATATTTGAGACAAAAGACAACTGACATTAACTGTAATTTTTGGTGCATGACAACAAAATAAAGACTTTTTTAAGAAGATAAAAAAATCAAATGATTTTGAAGAATCAAGTTTTTCCGAAAATAAGGTTAATGATAACTATTTGAGACTGCTCAGGATAAGGATATTTTGATGAATGAAGCTAATGGTAGCCAAAAATGACTGTTTGGCGCCTGACAGTAAAGGGCAATACTACCCTCATATTTGATCTACTTTGACACTTTAAAAATCAAATGACATTATTTATTGAAATTGTTTACAACAGAATTTTCATTTGTTTTAAACTTAATTTTGTAATAGACTATTATCCTTTGATTCACACAGAAAGAGGATATATGGAAATCATGAAACAAGAATTTTCATTTGCTTAAAACTTTATTTGATCCAATATTTATAATTTATATTTTTTTTTATTATTTACTAATTTTAAGAATGACTAGTTGCATTTTGATAGTTTGTAGATACTACCTTTGTGAATTTTAAGAATGACTAGTCGCATTTTGATAGTTTGTAGATACTACTTTTGCGAATTTTAAGAATGACTAGTAGCATTTTGATATTTTGTAGATACTACCTTTGCAAATTTTCAGAATGACTAGTCGCATTTTGATAGTTTGTAGATACTACCTTTGCGAAATTTAAGAATGACTAGTCGCATTTTGATGTTTTGTAGATACTACCTTTGCAAAGATTAAGAATAACTAGTCGCAATTTGATATTTTGTACACAGATACCACCTTTGCGAATTTTAAGAATGACTAGTCACATTTTGATATTTTGTAGATACCACCTTTGCTAATTTTAAGAATGACTAGTCACATTTTGATATTTTGTAGATACTACCTTTGCTAATTTTAAGAGTACATGTGGACAGGATACAGCTGTAGCTTCTAACCCTATGATGGAGGATGCTATTCTGCCAATGCTTATGTCTAGATCTCATATGTACAATGTTGACAATAAACTCTACTTGATCAGACCAAATGTTCAGTAAGTGATAGACTCTTTTTAATGTTATTTAAGAAATAATTCATGGCAGCTGTAGATTTGTTTTCATTTCACCATAGGTTTGGTATTTGTATTGGATTATTTTACTTTATGTACTTGGAACTTTAAAATAAAAATGAACCAAATTGACTGCTTATTGCAATTTATTATTCATTATTGTTTATTTGTTTAAGGAATTTTTAAAATAAAAATTAAAACACTTTGCAACTTATTCTTAAAGTAAGGACCTATCAAGTTGTAATATTTATGTTATTCCATTTAGTGTTACATATGAATTATTGGAATAATTGTTTGTTTCTAGCAAAGCTAACCCTGCTGATTGTGTAGACATGAGTTGTGATGGACATAGGAAAGCCCTGATTAAAGATTCTGATGGTTCATTCCTTGGTGCTGCAGGAGATGCTCTTTCACAGGCAGAGTACCAGTGGGATGGTGATGCACGATATGGACTCGGAGACTATCGTATTCCTAAGCCTATGCTCACTTATCCCGATGGGACTAAAGCAGATGTAGATGTTCTTGCCAAATATAAGGGTATGATTTTGTTCATTCTCTTTGTTGAATATTTTCTCAAGTTGCTTATTTCAATATTTAACAATCAGACAACTAAGAAATTAAATAAACATGTAGATGCAAAAATTCTTCTGTGTATGGCTTTGAGTTTTTGTCTAATATTAGCTTATTGGGGAGAGTTTAAAAATTTAAGGTATAGTATTCAGTCTTTATTTTTTTATTTTTCTATTATTCTTGTTATAATTAATGATGATACATGTACATTTATGTTGTTTATTGTTGTTCTAGGTATAATTCGTGATGATACATGTACATTTATGTTGTTTATTGTTGTTCTAGGTATAATTCGTGATGATACATGTACATTTATGTTGTTAATTGTTGTTCTAGGTATAATTCGTGACGATACATGTACATTTATGTTGTTTATTGTTGTTCTAGGTATAATTCGTGATGATACATGTACATTTATGTTGTTTATTGTTGTTCTAGGTATAATTCGTGATGATACATGTACATTTATGTTGTTTATTGTTGTTCTAGGTATAATTCGTGACGATACATGTACATTTATGTTGTTTATTGTTGTTCTAGGTATAATTCGTGACGATACATGTACATTAATGTTGTTTATTGTTGTTCTAGGTATAATTCGTGATGATACATGTACATTTATGTTGTTTATTGTTGTTCTAGGTATAATTCGTGATGATACATGTACATTTATGTTGTTTATTGTTGTTCTAGGTATAATTCGTGATGATACATGTACATTTATGTTGTTTATTGTTGTTCTAGGTATAATTCGTGACGATACATGTACATTTATGTTGTTTATTGTTGTTCTAGGTATAATTCGTGACGATACATGTACATTTATGTTGTTTATTGTTGTTCTAGGTATAATTCGTGATGATACATGTACATTTATGTTGTTTATTGTTGTTCTAGGTATAATTCGTGATGATACATGTACATTTATGTTGTTTATTGTTGTTCTAGGTATAATTCGTGATGATACATGTACATTTATGTTGTTTATTGTTGTTCTAGGTATAATTCGTGACGATACATGTCAATATAAATCAGAATCACAGGCATACTTTTGCACTGGATACAACTATGAACAAATCGTAATAGAAAATATGGATGCAGACACAGAGAGCAGACGATTGTCACCTGTAGGAGTCCTTGGCTGGAATGATAATGGGGATGGCTTTATGGATCTGATTAATGGACCTCAGGATCACGGATGGTGTTCAGGTTATACCTGTCAGAAACGTCTGTCTACCTTTACTTCTGTCATGGCAACAGGTATTATTTTATACATTGACTTTTGTTGATTGTATACTTAAATGAAGTGACAAGTAGAGAAATACTACTGTGGATTCATTGTTATTAGTTGGTTATCAATTTTTCATGGATTTTGTGGGTACAAGAAAAACCACAAATTTAAATGTTCAAGGAATTGCAAATTTGCTGTATGATTGAATGCAGACTTTTGGAATAACTACAGTGTATAGTTTACAAGTACTTATTAATGCCTTTATTTCACAGGTCGTAACTACAGTGTATAGTTTACAAGTACTTATTAATGCCTTTATTTCACAGGTCGTAACTACACTGTATAGTTTACAAGTACTTATTAATGCCTTTATTTCACAGGTCGTAACTACAGTGTATATTTTACCAGTACATCACCACAACATCTGAGATACAGAATGTTAAACTCAGACAATACAAAGGCTGTAGGCATAGCAACATATTACAATGTTCCAAATCGTTTGGATATTTATTGTGATGGTGCATATGTCTTACCATCCAATGGATACAAAGATAGTGAAGACAGAGTGTTACTCAATGCTCCAACAACTTGGGATCAGTTTATTCCCAACCCAGCATCAGATGCCTGTGGAACAAACTATCTAGACTATGATTGGAAACACCAACACATTATCTTGAGGGGAGCTGGTGTAGTAGATATAAAGATTAATCCCGTCATTGTTCTAGGATTCAACGTGCCATCTATGACTGTTGATCAATTTTTCGGAGATGATCTTGTAAACAATTTGGCTCTATTTTTGAAGGTTCCAGCAAGTAAAATCCGTGTAATGAATGTACAGACAGGGGCAGATAAGCGACGTCGTAGGAGGAGATCAACAGGACCAAATACAGTGTATACTGTAGAAATCGGCAATCAGCCATGCTCCGATATAAACTGTACTACATCTACAACTGTTAGTACACTGACATTCAGTGACTTACAACAGTTGGCTGTCACAATTATCAATAGCTATCAGGTATATATACATAGATGTATGTGTGAGGCTAGATATTATAGTATTGTCCTTTGCTTAGGATACACAATGTGTATATAAACAGAAGATGTGGTATGATTACCAGTTAAACAACTCTCCACAAGAGACCAAATGACACAGAAATTAACAATTATGTCAATTAACATTAAATGTTTTAATAGTCTTAGACCTAACAAAATGCCAGTTAATGATCTTATAAAGAACTGAATACATTTTCTGGTTAATTAAATTATCAATTAAAGTGGGAAAAATAAAATATAGAAAATACCAAAGAGAAAATAGTTTGAAACAATTGAAAAAGTTCTTTTTATTGCATAAACTTTTTCTCATGCCAGCAGCTTTTGATATTGTTATAACACATTATTGCCTTCTGTTTTAGTCTGGTAACTTGTCTGACATTCTTAACATAACAATAAATGGAGTATCAGTGGCAGAGGCCATGCCACCCGTAACAGATCCTACATGGGCCGATGTTGTCACCGCCGGAGATGATTATGTGTCTGTCCTCAAAATACCACACACTTTACATATGAAGGAGCATGCCCAACCTGCATCGGAAGGAAATCCATTCAGTGTACAACCTAAACTTCATATGTTGGATATTATTGTAAGTCTATTTTAATGTGATAGATATACTGTTAAAACTTGTCTAGGAAATGTGCAGAAGGTACTATCATGGACACATTCCAATGTTCAAACTTATAAAAAAAAAGTGCCCCAAAAAATGTTATAGAAAAGGAAAAGTATTGATAATAGACATAGTAAAAAGTGCCTTTTATTATGTTGATTTAATAAAACATCTATGGCATATTTTTCACAATCATTACAACATAAAATGCAAGGTCATATTAACTCTATGTGGTCATATTAACTGTATGTGGTCATATTACGCTACTTTCTGACTGTAAAAAGACCATAGACTATCAGATTAGGCCATACACTCACAACATCTTACTATTGATGTAATGCCTTGAATACTCTACTGAAAGACATTATACATAATTTATATATATACTATAGACTAGTCTTTCAATTATTCAAACATCTTTAACAGTGATTAAATTATTTTCTTATACTTTAAAGACATTTTCTAATTGGTCAATGAAATCTTTGGTAAATTTACTTGTCAATGGTGTACATTATTGTAACAAATCATATAATTCATGTTTACAGGGAGATCAGATTACCCTTTTGGGAGCCTCAATAGCCCCATGGCAAGTGAGTGTATCATTGAAAGCAGGAAGTGGCAGCAACCCAAGTGCAGTACTGTCGGGAACGACAAATATTTCATTCGTCAGTGGCTGGGCTAATTTCACTGATTTGATGCTATCCCATGAGGGAAGTGGCTACGTTTTGGAATTTACTCTCTCTTACCCAACCGAGGTTATATTCTCTGTAGAATCTTCTCCATTGACTGTAACACAGAGAGGACTAAAGGCTGGAGTAGTTTTCAAGTCGGGAAATATCTTTGCCAATGATCTGACCACTGTCACCCTGGACATTAAAGATAGCACAACTAATATTGTTGTATCAGATATTGATTGGAAGGTAAATATTTCTCTTCTTTTATATGTTGTTCTTGTGTCTTCTTATGGTAAATCTTTTTTAATCTTTCTATTCTTGTATATAAAGGGTTAATTTTAATTGATAATTATTTAATCTTTCTATACTTATGTATTAAATAAAGAATTGTCAATATATACATGAAAATCATGAAAAATGAATTATAAAAAAGTTTGCTTTACTTATAAGGAAGTATACATAGATGTGTTGCTAGGTCACTCCTAAATTGTGTCAACTATATGAATGGGGTGGAATTTCAAGAAGGGAATACAGTGTAACCTGATTAATCGACCACCTGAGTATTCCAACATCTTGCTTTAACCAACACATTTTCATGGTCCCAAAATTTGCCTATCCTTGTAGAAAAAACCTGAGTATTCGGACACCCTGCTTGATTCAAAATTTTTTCTTGTCCCCCAGTGTGTTGGTTTACACAGTTTGCACTGTACATTTAAAATGAGTCATAAGTTTTCATCTTCTGATATAATTTTCTAAATGCTATATTTGCCTAATTCATATGAATTTTCACAGATGTCACAGATTGTATGTTTGATAACCGAGTAATGTGTGGATGGGTAAGATTTTGCTATGAAAAATGTATGGTCACAACTTGATCAAATCTTTGATACATCCCACCCCCTTGTGAATACCACAGGAAACTATACATCTATTTGTATTGTAGGGTCATTTGTGGCAGGTAACAGCTTCAATGTCTGCACCAACATCTTTTGGATATGGAGGTGCTCTGGCAGGAACAACCGTTGGATCATTTGACCCTGCTACTGGCCAAGTATCACTCAATGATCTCCGATTTGATCAACCTGGAATGGCCGTCATCAAATTTACCGTAGAATCTAACCCAGCAGGATATTCATTTGAAGTGGAAGAGTTTGTAGAAGTTATACCGTCAGAGTATAATGATGTTGTGGAAGATACCAGTAAAGAAATGAAAATAAAAGTCAATGAGGACTTCTCAACATATGGAACTCAATCTTTTGGAGCATCTGTCGTAAACGAATTCTTGACATCAAAGAGTTCCTACATTAGGGCTAAAGATATGGTTCTGTCAGAAGGTTAGTAGTCAATTTAAATCTAAGACACTTGGACAATTAACAATTGGAATTTGACAACATCAGAGTATCCCCCGGACAATGCAAAGAACCTATTGAGTATTATAAAATATCTTTATACTATTAGTACTTAATGCAAGCAGTTTTCAGTGACACATTGGAGTTGACTTTTGATTGGAGAATGAGGTACCAGATTTTATAATGTTCTTCATTTTGAAATATTTCATTCTGCTAATATCAAAAGTTAGTTTGACTACTTAAACCAAGACAATCAGAAACTTATTGAACATCAATTTGTTTAAACAAGCATTATATTACAAGAATTCATTTTTAGCTCACCTGGCCCAAAGGGCCAAGTGAGCTTTTCTCATCACTTGGCGTCCGTCGTCCGTCCGCGTTGTCCATTGGCGTCGTCCGTCCGCGTCGTCCGTCCGCGTCGTCCTTTGGCGTCGTCCGTTGTCGTCGTCTTGGTTAACTTTTACAAAAATCTTCTCCTCTGAAACTACTCGGCCAAATTTAACCAAACTTGGCCACAATCATCATTGGAGTATCTAGTTTAAAAATGTGTCCAGTGACCCGACAAACGAACCAAGATGGCCGCAATGGCTAAAAATAGAACATAGGGGTAAAATGTAGATTTTGGCTTATAACTCTGAAACCAAAGCATTTAGAGCAAATCTGACAATGGGGAAAAATTATTTATCAAGTGAAGATTAATAAAATAACCCCTGCACTATAATTTCCATGTTTACGGTAAGCCACCTAGGGTAACTGTTGTTGATATATATGATATAGTTATATGAAAGTTTGATGATGAACACTGCACATTAATTTCCCTGTTTACAGTTTGTAATTTGAGGGGACTGTTATTACAGTTTGATATGATGTATTTTTTTTTCATAATTAAATACATAGATATACAAGTGTAACACTTTGTTTTTAGGTAGTGTTGTTATTACTGTTACTGTGACTGGAAATACTACAACCGTACAGTCTATTATTGATGATGCTTGCACTGCAATCTCCTCTGGAAATACCTTCACCTACAATGGTCAGACATTCACCCTGTCTACATACTTGACCATTGATAATGTACAATACTATGGAGTCAACTGTGGAGAAACCGTAAGTCTTAAGTAGAAGATAAAAGTTTTTGCTACTGGCCCAATGACCTATAATTCAATCAAGATCTACTTAGCAATGTTAGATGTTGTTATGAAAATTACATGTTAAATCAGCTTCATCTGAATGGCTTTTGTTATATTATAAACAGATGATTCACCTGATTTATTCAAATTCAATTTTTTTAAATGCTCTTGATGTAATAAAATAGAAATAACTACTTGCAGAAAATTTGGTTGCGGTTTAGCAAGATTTAAAGCTGATACATTTTCAAAGTAGCAGTGCACAGTTCAATATGAATAGAAATGTTTCATGTGTGGGTAAACCACAGTTCTCAATAAAGAGATAACGTTTAATCCCGCTGCAAATGTTTGCACCTGTCCTAAGTCAGGAATCTGATGTACAGTAGTTGTCGTTTGTTTATGTAATATATACGTGTTTCTCGTTTTTCGTTTTGTTTATATAGATTAGACCGTTGGTTTTCCCGTTTGAATGGTTTTACACTAGTAATTTTGGGGCCCTTTATAGCTTGTTGTTCGGTGTGAGCTAAGGCTCCGTGTTGAAGGCCGTACTTTAACCTATAATGGTTTACTTTTTAAATTGTTATTTGTATGGAGAGTTGTCTCATTGGCACTCACACCACATCTTCCTATATCTATATACAGCAAATGAAGTTTTACTTTTCAAGTGTTTCAGGTTCTTGCATTCAGCATGAATGGCTTGAAATTAGATTTAATTTAAACCAACCATAAATTGACAGTATTTTGTGTTTGGAATAAACAACATAAATTAAAATTTTGTAATATTTTTGTTTTGTTTTATAGGATGACGATAGTGATGCCAAACTTGGACTTATCATTGGAATTGTAGTGTGTGTTGTTATCATTATGGGACTCGTAGCAGGATTTATATACTGGAGATTAGTGGTCTATCCAAAGACCAAAACACACAGTAAGTTTCAAAACAAAGGAAACCAAACACCATTTTCAGGGGGAAAAAATAGTTTTCCCCTTTTTTCCATAAATTTTTCTCAAAATTTATATGCCAAAAGAGATTTGAAAAAAAACCCTGATATTATAAGAATGAATATGATAAAATGGCGTTGACATATTGTTGATTTGTTTAGAATATTACATTTACTCCTTTATTAGAAACAATTCATTATGTTTTGAAGTGGTGTCAAGAAGGTAATAATCAATTAGTCAATAAAGCACTCTGACCTTGACATTATGTTATGTTACAGAACACCACCACTCCAACATTGTGTACATAACTAAAGGAGGCATGAGACAATACCATGTTAAACCCTATTGTCGAGGTATTAACCATTGTTTTGTGGTCGTTTATATACCATGGTGGTTCAGAACACAGACCTTTGGGTCACATGACAATTATTTTTTTGTTTTTAGCTTTGTTTATTCTTGTACAACACCGGTCAATGGTATGCACATGTTATGTTTGAGTTGTTTATGGCATATGCGGTATATTTGCACATGGTTGTTACATTTGATATCGAAAGTGTGCAATTCCAGCATTTGTAGCATCTGGTGGTATTCTTGATTACACAGTATTCTATACACTTTGCTGCTATGAGAGAGAGCTCTGTTTAAGAATAATATGTATTGGTAAATTAATCCTGGTTAATTTTTAATATTACCATATTTTCATAAGAAATATATTCCTATACTTATGATTGACGTCCTTCCTACGTCCATATCACCCTGCTCAGTTGCTTAGTTATTCTCATATCATGGCTTTGAGACAGACATTATCAGCGACGTCAGAATGTGAGAGGAAATTATCAAGCTTGCTTTCTTCAAGCTGAAACTGTCTTCGGGAGGGGAAAAAGACCAGTCATAGAACAATAAACAGAAAATTGGATTTTCTACGTAAAGATATAGTAAAATATCAGCCACTCTACACAGTGTTCAGCTTTGTGGCTCTTGGCTGATATTTTACGATATCAATGTGTAGAAATCCCGATAATTTATAAGTATATAAAAACCTGAGATATGTATTCTCTGATCAAAGAGGTATAAATAACATATGATTTGATTTCCGTATTGATTTTAATGTTTGTCATTAAATCATTCGTTTTCATAGGACGACAGTCTTTTGCTTTAGGAGGTTTGTTATTTTGTGAATTCCTATTTATTAACAATCCTTGCAGTTGTGGTTTGGTTTTTATTAATGATATGTTTTTCATATTATTCTCATCAAACAGAAACTGACTTTATTCACTGAATTCTACATAGAATAAACTTAACCTCTACATCATTTGGTCTATGGTTGTGTGTATTATCATTGGCAATCATACCACATCTTCTTATTTTTATATTTATAACTGTCTAAAAACTACACTTTGGGAACTAAAATTTTCTCATTTTGAAAATGTAAAGTTAATAATAATCCAGTGTTTTTTTTGTAAATTATCTAAACCTATCAAGATGCCCAACAATTAGTTTCACAATAATTTATTTAGAAATTCCTATAAATTTTAATGGACCTTTTCCAAAAAGAGATATATTAAGGACTTTTTTTTTAAACTTTAAAAAAAGATGATAAAAAAATAGTCAGCTTCCACAAAATGTAACCTTTGTAACAAAAAACAATTAAATAGAATAGTTTACAACTACAGTTTTTGCATGGTTGAAACAGTAAAAAGTTTTAATACAAAATAAAAATTATCCCACAATTTTCTACAATGGTAGTTGTCTCCCTTGAACATTGAATATCATGTAGACAAAATGTTTTTGGGTTGAGATTCCAGAAAGACCAATTTAAGTCAGTTCACTAATTGACGGACTTGATGAAATGATCATTTGCTTCAAAGAATTTAAATGTGGCAAGAGAAAAAAGTGATAATTAACAGAAATTTGTGCTTTTTAAAACAGCTTTTTAAAATAAATCTATCATTTCTTCTGAAAACATATTTACTACATATGATAGATCAACTTTTCCGAAGAGTAGGAACTATTAAATGGATATTGTTTCCTGAACCACATATGTTTTATGATTTAATCTGTATCTGAGTAAAATGGTAACCTTTTAGATAATATGGCACTGATATAAGAACAAAAAAGGTTTCACTTATATGTTTTATGATAATGAGTTGCTGCTTGAAAATAATTTTGTTATAATAAATTAACCTATATTTTTATCTCTGACAGACGGTCAGGTTTTAGAGCTGAAGACCTGAGACATCCCAAACGAGAAATTTGTAATTAGATTTTGAATTCATTTTCAAATACAAGCTAGTCTATGTCAGTCATTTGGACTGCATTTGACTTTTTTTTGGTAAAAAAAGCTATCAGTGAAAACCTTTTTGGATTTGACCAAATATTTAGGATAATGAATAAAGTCTATCAATAAAAGACTAATGGAAACAATTTTTGTTCCCAGACACTTATTTTTTATTACAAAAATACCTGCATGACCACAATTATACCCATGCCATAATGGTTCACTGTATTCAAATCACTGTCTGCTTGTCCATCAATCTATCCTATACAATGTACATCACACTATTAAAACTCAACTTTCTGGAAAATGGTATCAAATTTTATGTGAATGACTCATTTTGAGATTCATCACTCATCAATTTTCTGTTACCTTGTTTTTATATCTATTGATCCTAAATATATCAGAGTATCCTGAAATTTCAAATTGTTTCATGCAGCAATCATGCTTCATGTAAGCATGTAATATTGTGTGGTGCTTTTTCACAACTATTGTTCATCAAATTCGTGTTAACCAAATACTTAAAGCATTGGTATCATTTGTAAACAAGAGCTCACAATTCATCATGTGTGATTAATATATCTGCGGTTATTTACCTTGGATCATGGCTTACTTACTAACACTTGTTAAACAAAAACAAAGTTGAAAGTTGACTAAATAGACACCTATAGGAAAGTAAAGTTTTATACATTTTATTCAGAAAAAGGTTGTTTTATTTGTTAAATGGAAAATTAAAACACATGCTTGTTTTTTTGCAAAAGTATTTGAATATTTATAATTCATTTTGACAGGGTATAAAAATGATTTTGATGTGAATTTATAGAGCAACATTTTTTAGAAATATTTAGTGCTATTGCCCAACTTATTGTTTATTGATTGTGGGAATTTTATTTTGCTTTAGAGCTTAATTTTTGTAATGTTTTATAAACCCAAATGAAAATAAATTTTCAATGGTTTGTTCAAATGCAATGTGAAGCGAAATGTAGCAATATCTTGTTTCAGATCCTAATTGAGTTTTTTGTTTTTGATAAATAGATGGTCTACATCCAAAAGTACATGTACTTTATTGATCAATGTAATAGCTAATCTATGTTTAATTAATCAATTAAGTTTCTAGTTTTAGTAATACTGTACTTATCAATTTGTTTTTATAGGACTGAAGGATCCCCAATATCTAGGACAAGGAGGAAACCCTGAAGACATTTTGTGGCGTGAAAACACATTCACCAGCCTAAGAGAGAAGTCATGGCTGCCACCAGAGTTCCAACCACCAAAATCTACCGTATTTAATGAATATCCAACCAAAACAACCTTCTTTGATGAGAAGAAGAAGACTGAAGCTTTTACAGGACATGCATAAAACAATCACTCAAGACTTGGACAAAGAAGTTTTTATTTTTTATATTGTTTTTGTTTCTTATCATTGTTTTCTTGTTGTTTAGAAATACATTTACATATATATCAACCTAAATAATAAAATAGCACTTATTTTTTTTATCATTAACACAAGTGTGAAAGAAAATAAATGAATGAAAAGTATTTAAAAAAAGTATTTCTTTATTTCTATCAGATTAAATAAGAGAAAACAATAAAAAAAAAATATATAAAGAATTAATTGAGTGAATCATATGTTTTCCACATAATTTAAAATCCAAATCTCTAAACTTTACAAATCATGAGATTGAAGCAGATTTTATTAAATGGATTATATATTTCCCAGTTAAATGAGTATAATTTAAAGAAAATGCCCGTCCGATGTATTTTACTTAAGTATTATTTATGAATAATAAATTTTGTGAAGAAATAATATATGTAGATGATATATATAGTTACTGGGTAGATAAAAATGCAAATATCTTGATTAGTACAGATATTTGTATTATTGTTTTTTTTTTTAAGCCAATACCATTCCATTAAATATTTTTCCATGCTTAGTTATCTTACAAGTATCTTGATAAGACCCCTGTATATTTGTTTTGTTTTGTTTTGTTAAATAATGGGACACATGATGACAGAATTTGTAAGATTACTTGGTCAGTTTACCTTTTTGAAGATTCAATAAATTTGTTATATATTAATGCATTACATTTTAGAATTAGAAGAAATAAATTAGGTTCGTAAATCTCTAAATGTAGAACATTTTTTTTTAATTTCATTTCAATCTATGATAAGACAGATAAGAATTTTGCTTTTATATTAATGCATTACATCTTATATTTTGAAGAAATAAATTAGGTTCGTAAATTTCTAAACGTAGAACATTTTTTTATTTCGTTTCTATGATAAGACAGATAAAATAAGAATTTTAGTCTTCATTCTTAAAGTTGAATTTTAAAATTTTTAATGGAATGGTACCAAACTGTAGTTTAGAAGTTCTTTATATGATGATCTGTGATAATAGACCAGGAAGATTTATACCAGAATAGGGCATTGTTATGATAGAGGTATTGGTCCATTCAATGGTCTTATTTTAAATCTGTGATTTTGCACTTTTCTGTTATCTTTATACATTTTTACTGAAATTTGAATAAAAAATCTTGCTGAATTTTTATTTATTGTATCAATTGATATAAGAAGATATAGTATGAGTGCCAATGAGACAACTCTCCATCCAAGTCACAATTTGTAATAGTAAACAATTATAGGTCAAAGTATGGCCTTCAACATGAAGCCTTGGCTCACACCAAGCAGCAAGCTATAAAGATCCCCAAAATGACCAGTATAAAACCATTCAAACAGGAAAAAACGAGAAACTAGAAACACTTATGAACCACATCGACAAACAACAACTACTGAACATCAGGATCCTGAAACAATTCTGTAAAATCACAACATAGAAAGACACAGTATAAATATCAATTAAAATGGCTCAACTCAATCAAAAAACATATTAAAAAAAGCAAGTTGACATACAATGAAAGAATAAATTTGATCTATGACACAAATTACAAATTAAATACAAAATTAATAAAACAAGGGGGTTAGATGTAAAACGATATAAGAAAGAACTACAACATGCACAAAATGCCACCAAATAAAATAATGTACACAGGTAAATAAAAATTATTTTCTTGTACAGTGTACATGGAGTACTGTCATATTTTCAAGTTCGTATGTGATATCATGATAACATATCAATGGATTCTAATGAGAACAAGTTGTTCACCAGTCCTATCCAATATGCTATTATACACCTGTTCTTTTAGATGGTGATACATATAGTAACAGTGGGGTCCATTTACTTATTAGTCTGTTGTTTAGTCCATCTGTCTGTGTGTTCATCTGTCAGCTCTCTTTTTTCCCTCCTTTTGTGATTCTTACTACAATGAGGTAGTTTTGCACCTATTTCATTCTTTGGCATAAAACTAATATCACTTCTAAACACTACAGAACACAGTATTAGATTCTCCTACACTCAAATACGAAGTTAATTAAACTTTTTCAGAATGTCCACCATATAATTCCATTATGCATCTCTTATTTTGTTTTTGATACAAATTATTTTTTGATGATTTATCATACCAAATCATGAACTTCACAAGAGAGAAGTTTTTTTTTTTGGGGGGGGGGGGGGGGGGGGTAATTATGAGCTTTGCTCGTAGTACCTCTAATTAATATGATTCAAAGTTCTAACAGAAGCTGGTGATAAATCCGAAAATCTTTCTATAAATGATAAAATGCTGAAAAAAAAAATCTCAGCTTTCTTATTTGTGTTCGGTATAAATATACGAAGCCAGGGGTATGATTGCCAATGAGACAATAATCTACAAAAGGACATAGATGTAAGCAACTGGTCATCGTATGACCTTCAACAATTCACAAATCCCTAACTTTATAGCCCGCATTTGTAGACTAAATTTTTAATATGAATAGGGATGTTAATGTGTATTAGTTTGGAATTAGATATGTCAAACTTGCCATGATCCCCGAAACTTTACAGAAAGATCATACACATGACTGAGTCCTGCACCTTGACTTTTGGATCAATTTTCCCTATTTTTGAGAACTTTGGAACGTGGTTATTTTGTAGTTCTATGAAGATACTTCATGGTGTTAACAGGGCTAAAAGGGGACAGGTTTAAAGTAAGATTGTACGTTATGCCCCATTTATGGGCATTATGTTTTCTGGTATGTGCGTCCATTCGTTCGTCAGTCTGTCCCGCTTTAGGTTAAAGTTTTTGGTCGAGGTAGTTTTTTATGCCCCACCTACGATAGTAGAGGGGCATTATGTTTTCTGGTCTGTGCGTCCGTTCGTCCGTTCGTTCGTCCGTCCGTCCGTCCGTCCGTCCGTTCGTCCGTCCGTCTGTCCCGCTTCAGGTTAAAGTTTTTGGTCGAGGTAGTTTTTGATGAAGTTGAAGTCCAATCGACTTCAAACTTGGTACACATGTTCCCTATGATATGATCTTTCTAATTTTAATGCCAAATTAGAGATTTTACCCCAATTTCACGGTCCACTGAACAAAGAAAATGATAGTGCGAGTGGGGCATTCGTGTACTGAGGACACATTCTTGTTTTTATGAAGTTGAAGTCCAATCAACTTGAAACTTAGTACACAAGTTCTCTATGATATGATCCTTCTCATTTTAATGCCAAATTAGAGTTTTTACCCCATTTTCACGGTCCACTGAACATAGAAAATGATAGTGCGGATGGGACGTCAGTGTACTATGGACACATTCCTGTTTAGATATACATCAACTCTTTTATATCACATGTATATGGCATATATGTATATGTGTAGTCTGCAAGTGTAACTGACATCATTATAACTATTCTTCTACAGATACTACGAAATGTGCTCACTACGATTTAATTCCAGAAAACAGTTGTCTTCATATGAGCATAGCTCATGTTTTGAAATAGAAGCGCAGTCTAAAACGTCAACAGAAAGCTCATTCATAATTTTCAACCAACTGTAGAAGATTTTTTTCTATGATTATTATGCTGACTCGTCCCTTTTGGCATTCTGATTAAAAAAAAGGACATCCGATAAGACAAAATATAATTTGAATTAGACTATATAACAAAACTTAGATATCGATTAAATGATTAAAAATTGTTTGCGTTCCACCATCTTGTTGTCACAATATTTTTTTAAAACAATGAAAAGCTGCAGAAGCTTCTAGACGAAATGATATTTACAGAATATTTGAAGATTAGAACTTTCTCTTTGATTAGTAGATTATCAGAGAAATGAACCCATTCCAGTTTTGTGTATTATTTTGTGCATATTACTTTTTGGATTGAATATATAAATATAAAAGAGAAAATACAACATTAGTATACCGGTGTTCAAAAGTCATAAATCGATAGAGAAAAAACAAATCCGGGTTACAAACCAAAACCAAGGGGAAAAAATCAAATATAAGGAGGAGAGGAACACAAAGAAACATCAGAACACAACAGTGCAACAAAAAGAAACGCCAACACACATAGAAACGAAGTGTTTGACAACAACTGTCATATTCTTGACTTGGTACAGGACATTTTAAAAAGAATGGTTGGTTGAACCTGGTGTAATGGCATGCCAAACCTCCCATATGCATCCGTTTAATCTGTTAATGGTTTATTTTTCAATCCGACTATCATTCTTCCTTGTCTAGCCTTTGTTTATTTTATGCTTAAACGTGTTTTGGTAGAAAACGGTTTTATCAAGCTTTCAGATTAGTTTCAGGTCTTTATTATATCTTTTGGGCCTTGGCACTGGTTGTAGTTTTACCTTGAGGGAATTTGCACAGATAAGATATATATTTAGAGAGACATTATGTCATATTTCTCATTCAGTCATTGTTTTAGAGATATCGAAATCTTTATTTTGCAAGTATTTGTGTTGAACCCAATATATGATGTTGCTGGTTATATGTATAGCTGTTTGTATTGCAGTCGGTAAGATATATCATAGTCCTTAGATTTCTAAAAATACTGAGACATATTAAAACAAAATGACCTAAAATGCAATTGACAAATTATCTTGCAAATTCTTCATACAAATTAAAAATAAGTCGATTTTTGATGACCATTCAGGGCTTTCATGCTATAAATCAGCTGTGTCGGATAGATAAAGGCAACAGTAGTATACCGCTGTTTGAAATTTCTTAAATCGATTGAGTAAAAATGAATCCGGGTTACAAACTAAAACTGAGGGAAACACATCAAATATAAGAAGAGAACAACAACACAACAGAGAACATAAATGCAGCACACACAGAAACTATAATATAACAATGGCAATTTTCATGGCTTGGTACAGGAAATTTTAAGAAAAAAATGGTTGGTTAAACCTGGTTTTGTGGCTAGCCAAACCTCGCACTTTTATGGCAATGTTAAATATAACACTAAAATGACGCCATTACATGACAGGAATGCAGTTCAAATAAATGCAAGAACATTTGGGACAGAAAATCACGCAAATAAACAATACAATATAGTACAATTCGACAACGAAACAACAGAAACACGAAGTAAACAATCACAAACGACAATGCAACACACACAGAAACACAATTACATGATAGGACTATATTACAAATAAATGGGAGAACACACAGGACAGAGAAGCACACAAATAAACGATACAATAGAGCAGTACGACAAGCTTAAAGTTATTAACGATACCAGTCGTATAATTCAATACGTCAGACGCGTGAAATGGACTTGATGCAAATGCACGAAAATATGTACATGTACAAGACCATGATTGATTTCAGAACATTCAAATACGAAATAAAAAATAAAAAATTTCGGACGGGTATGTTTTGCAGGCTTCTTATTGCAACCCACTTTTCAAGCAGTTATAGACTGTTTGTTTATATTCTCTCAACCCGAAATAGGTTAACAGATGCATAGATATCCATTTGCATAAGGTCAATTTCTATCCGACTCAGCTCAAATGATGAAATTATTCCTGGTTTTACCGTGATCCAGTTAATGCTTGAGCTTTTATTTATATACAGTAATCTGTAAATGTGTGAAGATTTTCAAATTTTCGACGCGCGTTTGCAAAAGACCCAATACTAAATTTATACTGAAAACACTGATATTTCTTTTCTATTCTGTTATAAACAATGAAATTGAACAAGTATATAAGAACACTTGATAACTTTTTTTTACAGCATTTATCTTGATACTATTGCTTCTTTACAGTTGATTCTGCTAATGATGCTGTTGCATTCACAAAAGGCCTTGTTTCACATGCACACTTGACAAAAGGCGAAATTATAAAATTTGACAAAAGTATTACAAATATCAATGCCGATTTCACTGGTGACGGAAAGTTTCTAGTACAAACTCCGGGTATTTATTCTTTTCATTTCCACGCCCTTAGCAGGAAAAACGAGGAAATATGGTTGGACCTCTATAAAAACAAAGACTATATTGTATCCATTTATGCTTATACCATAAATGATTGGGCGGATGCAAGCAACACAGTTGTCTTAGAGCTTCAAAAAGGTGATCTTATTTTTGTAAAGGCCGTTGATAATTACGAAAACTGGATTTATGGTGCTGCTGATGACATTTATACAACATTCAGTGGCGAACTGGTGATTCCTGAAACGACAGGTAAAAAACTCATTTTAACGACTATAACAGTTATTAGAATAATTAATTTAGAACTGTTGGTATTTAAGGTTTTTGATACGAATAAACACGAAAGACAATCGCAAAGTGGGAGTCATGGGAGACGAGGCAACACCGTCACTATATATAAAATATAAAGACAAAAGAACAAACGAGAGCTCAAATTATATCACAAAAAAACCTGAACTATTAGCGATAAAATCCCTCCTTAAACAGGGGGAGGGGTAAACTCAGGACTAGGAAAAGTTCAACTGTCCCACTAGCTCTTCTAGTGATCCCTGTAATAAAGCTTGTGATATGTGGAAATTTACAACTTGTATTCTATGATTGCGATGAGAGAGACTAAAAAATCATCTACAAATACCACTCCAGTGATATAATTTTGTTCTTAAGAGGCATCTTTTGTCTATGAATGACTCATTTATGACACTCGAATGAAAATAGTTTACAGGTCAAAATCAAGTAAGAAGCCGTAGAAGATTTTGGACTAAACAATTCCAATATCGGTTGTCATCGGAAATAGACTATAACGATCGATCATGATACCGATTGAAATATTCAAGATGATTATCCAACAATAGTATAAATAAACACTGTTTGAATAGCTTGTATATAAGTAGTAATCGTCAGTCAAGTTTTAAACAAAATCATATAGTGAAAGGAAAATGTCTAGACGGTGATATAGAGGGAGGTGGAGCATTTTTCCGATTTGTCCTGAAAGTATTAACTTATATATGTTACAGGGAATTTGTGAAATCAGGGATTTTGTAAAATCACTGAAATTTCAGGGAAGTTGTAAAAGCACTGAACTAATTAGTGATTTTATAAAATCCATGATTTTGACTAGTGATTTTACAAAATCCCTGAAATAATTTAGATCTTTTTTACAGATTCACTGATTAAATTCAGGGAATTTGTAAAATAAATTTATACATTTTTATTAAGAATTTCTGTGAAAAAGCCTACAACAGTAACACTCAATAAGTTTGAGGTTAATCTAGCCTTTATTTTAATATTAAGTGAACTGTGTTCATGCACTATACAACTGACATACTGCCAAATACGGCTAAAATATCTATGTCTGGGATAAACAAAAATACTTAGTATTTCTAAAATTCATACTTTTGTAAACAAGAAATTTATAAAAATGACCATATAATTGATATTCTTGTCAACACCGAAGTGCTGACTACTGGGCTGGTGATACCCTCAGGGACGAAACGTCAACCGGCAGTTGCATCGACCCAGTGGTGTAAATAGTTATCAAAGGTACCAGGTTTATAATTTAATCCGCCAGACGCGCGTTTCTTCAACATAATGTCGACGTCACACATTGGCGTATAGACCGACATGCACCAGGCGTACAGAGAAAATTGAATAAGTCCGTTTACGTTAGGTGCATGCAAGAGAAACGCAATAAAATCGTTAGACGCGCGTTGCATAAGTTTGAAATACGTCTTGGTGAACGCTATAACTCAAGGGAATTTTTATGCAGCATCTTGCTGTAGCGTATGTCAACCGTATGCCTGTTCGCTACACGCACGTTCTATATTAGTTACAAATAAACTCATCATATATACCAGTATTGAAATTTTATATTTACGCCAGACGCGCGTTTTCGTCAACAAAAGACTCATCAGTGACGCTCGAATCCAAAAAAAAAGTTAAAAAGGCCAAATACGAAGTACGAAGTTGAAGAGCATTGAGAACCAAAATTCCTAAAGTTTTGCCAAATACAGCTAATGTAATTTTTTCCTGAGGTAGAAAAGCGTTAGTATTTCTAACTTTCAAAAACAGTTAATATAAATATGAACATTTCAATGATATATCAACATATCGACTCAAGTCAACACAGAAGTGCTACTGGGCTGGTGATACCCTCCGGGAATTATAACTCCAACAGCAGTGGTATCGACTCAGTGATTGTAAATAAACTCATCATTGATACTAGAATTGCAAAACGCTACAGATACGTTTGAGACACGTTTAGGGCAGTTATATACGCCTCAAGAACATTCGACATTTACTTGTATTTTTACTTTGACGTATGCAGAGCATGCTTGTTACATACGCCTGTGTAATACCACCATTGATTTTCCCTTATTAGTCTTTGTTAATTTGCACTTTTTTTTTAAATTGTGCAGAATTTATCTTTGTTTTAAATAAAGAAATACTTGGCATGAGTAAAGTGTTATCCAGTCCAGTACTATAGATAAAAATCATGAATGTGTTACTATAATGAAATGTAGGATTACTTAACTACCACTGTCAAATTTAAGGGAATATTTTTTTCGACCTATTTTCGTATGCAACCGGGTTTGGTACTATGATTTGGTAGTATTACAACAAAGACGTTTAACGAAAATTGCTCTGACATTTATAGTGGCATATGTGCGTGAATTTACAAGACCAAGTGTATTCAAAAGTAGATCAAACAACCCATAATTACACGTCCCAAACACGCCGATATCATGGATAATCGTCACGCGTCTCAAAAACGCTCAAGGGACGTTTTTCCTTCCTAGCGTGCATTTAAATTGCGTTAGACAAACGCCAGACTTATGCCAATATACGTAACTTCAACGCCCGATAAACGCTTCTGTGTGCCTCTCGTACGCCCTAAACACGTTTTGCACACGATACAGATATGCTTGACAAGTTGACTGCGTCAAAAATAAATAGCGTACACGGTTTTTGGACACGCCCGTCGTATGTCGGTGCTTTAAACTGATGTGTGACGCCGGTATTTTACCGAGTCTGGAAAGTGAACTATTTTCTATTCGTTTGATGTGTTTCAGCTTTTGATATTTTCCATTTCTTAAGGGTTCATTGCAGTTTGGAATTTTTATTCTACACTTTATAGATATGTTTCCTCTTTTTCAGTTGATTCTTCAGTCAAAGCTGCATTTTGCGTTTCTTTAACCCACAATATGACATTAAACGGTGACCATGTTGTTTATGATAAAATAATTACTAATGTCGGGAAAGGCTATGATGCCAATACGGGAGTGTTTACAGTATCAGTACCAGGGCTTTATATGATTCACTACCACGCGCTTGCTCAACTTGGAAAGGTTGGTTATTAACGAATACTCTATTGTATCGTTCTTGAAAATTAAGGATTCAAAATTACATGTCTGTGAACTTGTATTGTATTCGGGTTATTATCTAACAAATAAAATTTTGTCTGTGAGAAATCTAGGTATCTCTATACTCGCTATGATTTAACGTTATGTTCAAGACAAAATCAATCGCAATCAGTCAACGCACACAAACCTAAAAATAGGCATATTTAGGAACAATATGACATACATATATCCGTAGGTTAATTATTGTAATTTGAATGAGACATTGATCATGCTAATTCAACGAATTTTATTATTTTTAAAAGAGGATGTGGTTGGACTTGTATCAAAATGACAAGTACATAAATACTGCTTTTGGAGAGGCACCTAGTACCTATGCTGATCATGGTAACAGTGCAATTTTAGAACTGCATGTTGGAGATAAAGTTTGGGTGAGTGGAAGACCCGTTGATACAGTCATCTTATATGGAGATGCATCGGATGAACAACTGTATGCAACTTTTACAGCTTTTCTTCTTTCGCCTGCTCAGCATGGGATATTTACAACAGGTAAATAACCAAGATTTTCTCCAAATATTAAAAACCAAAAAAAATTAACATGAAAATAGGCGATTGGGGAATTTTAGATTCCAAGAGTTAGTTTATGTGTTCAATTACAATATGTAGTTCAATAATTACTTCAACCATTTTTGACATTCTTCCACACTAATAAACTTATAATAGATACCAGGATTGAAACTTTTTATTTGCTTATGACGAGCGTTTTGTCTATAAAAGACTCATCAGTGATAAAAAAGTTAAAAAGGCCAAATAAAGATCGAAGTTGAGGAACATTGAGGTTCAAAATTCCTTCAAGTTTTGCCAAATACAAAGATACCATTTCCTTGAAATATCTGATATAAAAAACTTGTTTCAAGAGTGTATGGCTGCTCCCCTGTTCGTCGTATTTCCCACATCGCTTACTTAAATGTAATCAGTTAAAGCTCTCTATTTTACATTCATGTATTTAGTTTTGATGTTGTATTTGTTATACTAATCGGATCTTGTTAAAGCTATTATCGTTTGAATTTGTAATTCTAACATTTTATGTTCTATTGGTGCGTGAGGGTAAGATAATTAACCACCCAGTTCATTTATAAGATTTTAGTTTGGAGCCACTAAACTTGCACGATGTATTTGGTTAACAGATTGATTTAGAAAAAATAACGACATAGCTAGATAATACTATTAATCATTTAATTACTAACACAAATTTATATTAATAGTATTGTAATTTTCATTATTATTAAATACATCGAATATCCTTATTACATACCTAATCTTGAACTATTTCCTATTTTTTGGAACTTGTTAGTGTGACGTCACTTTTCTGCGTCGATCTAGTCGGCCGATGACATACAATGCGTGGTTCGGCTGTGCTGTTTTTATGTGTTGATCTAGGTTGTTTTACGATTTCATTTTTATTTGTAGTTAGTCATCACTCCGGTGGTCATTTTTATAAATTTCCTGTTTGCAAAAGTATAAATTTTCTAATCTAAGGATTTTCTTATCCCAGGCAGTTAACTTTAGCCGTATTTGGCACAACTTTTTGGAGTTTTGGATCATCAATACTCTTCATCTTTGTTTGGCTTTCTTTACTATTTTGACCTGAACGTAACTGATGAGTCCTATGAATATAAGACACGCGCCTGGCGTATTGAATAATAAGCCAAGCTTTTTACTAGTTATTAGCATGTCGTAATGTTCTATTGCATTGTTTATTTGTGTACTTCTCAGTCCTGCATGTTTTTCCATTTATTTGATTGTAGTCCTATCATGTAATGTTGTCATTTTAGACCTGTCATGTAATGTTGTCATTTTACTACCTGTCATGTAATGGTGTCATTTTAGACCTGTTATGTAATGTTTTCATTTCAGTCCTGTCATGCAATGTTGTCATTTTAGACCTGTCATGTAATGTTGTCATTTTAGACCTGTCATGTAATGTTGTCATTTTAGTCCTGTCATGTAATGTTGTCATTTTAGTCCTGTCATGTAATGTTGTCATTTTAGACCTGTCATGTAATGTTGTCATTTTAGTCCTGTCATGTAATGTTGTCATTTAGTCCTGTTATGTAATGTTGTCATTTTAGTATTACATTTAACATTGCCATAAAAGCGGAAGGTTTTGATAGCTACAAATCAGGTTCAACCCACCACTTTTTCTTAAAATGTCCTGTACCAAGTCAGGAAATGGCACTTGTTATCTTATAGTTCGGTTCTGTGTGTGTTGCATTGTAATTTTTTTTTGTTGCACATTAGTGCTTCTGTTGGTTCATTGTTTTCCTCTTATGATTGATGTGTTTTCCTTAGTTTTAGTTTGTAACCCGGATTTGTTTTTTTCTCAACCAATTTATGACTTTCGAACAACGGTATAATAATGTTGTCTTTATTTCATGTGTTTAGAATGAATACTTTTTCCATATGACAATGTACTTAAAATTAAATTCTATTTTGTTTTCAGTAGGCAACGATAGAAAAGTTCCGGCTTTCTCCGTTGGATTAACTCACGATATAGATAACACCCAAACTGGATTGACTACACACAACGTGATGTTTGACAGAGTTTGGACAAACCAGGGCGGAGTTTTTAATATGGCAACCGGAGAATTTAGAGCTATAGTTCATGGCGTCTACGTTTTTCATTACCATGCTATATCTGCAACAAATACGGAGGTACTAATAGACCTTTATCATAAAGATCAATACATTGACTCACTGTATGGTCATCATACTAATGGATGGGCAGGCGGCAGTAATTCGGCAACACTCCGACTTTCAGTTGACGACACTGTATATTTACATATGTCTACGAATTCCACAACTGAAATGCCTGGAAGTCCAAATGCGATTTATACCACATTTTCAGGATACCTCTTGTCACCAACTACAAATTGAAGCAGTATATTTTCGTTTGACTGCGTGAGTGCAAGAAAAATTGATAAAGGATTGCTTCTTCTAAGTTTGTTATAAATTTCATTATAACTTAATATCAGAATTATGTCAGAAAGCATTTCTATTAAATGAGAACGGAGTTAAGATGTCGTAAATTTGTCGAAATTTAGGAAACCTATTCTATTGTTGGTAAACGAAGGCAGCAGTCGTTTATCGTTGTTGAAATCTCGTAAATCGTTTAAGAATAGTAACATTTAGTCTTAGATGCATGTTATTTTTTTTTATATTTGTTGTTGTTGGCATTGAACAAGCCGTCAGTGACTGCGAGTACTCGCAGATCTGTACTTAGTGTTTCTTTGTTCAACTTGTTGGAATCCATCTGATGAGTTTAGTCTTTTTCAACTGATTTTTATAGTTCGTTCTTGTGTTGTACTATTACACCACTGTCCCAGTTTAGGGGATGGTTGGGATCCCGGTAACATGTTTAACCCCGCCGCATTCTCTATGTATGTGCCTGTATAAAGTCAGGAGCCTGCAATTCAGTGGTTGTCGTTTGTTGCTGTGTTACATATTTGTTTTTCCTTGATTTTTTGTTCATTAATTAGGCCGTTCGTTTTGTCGTTTGAACTGCTTTAAATTTGTGATTTCTTGGCCTTTTATATTTGACTATGCCATATGGGATTTGCTCATTATTGAAGGCCGTATGGTCACCTATAGTTGTTAATTTCTGTGTCATTTTCGTCTCTTCTGGAGAGTTGTCTCATTGGTAATCATACCACATCTTCTTTTTTATAAGTACCAAGTCACGTACACAAGTTTTTGTTATATGTACTTCTATTTACATTTATCTGATAAGTTAAGCCGTTTTCATTTGATTTTTATAGTCCAGTCGTATGTCGTACTATTACACCATTGTCTCACGTTAGGGGAGGATTGGGATCACGCTAACATGTTTAACCCCACCGCCACATTCTGTATGTTTGTGCCTGTCCGAAGTCAGGAGCACATAATGCTGTGGGTGTTGTTTGTTGCTGTGTTTCATATTTGTTTTTCCCTGATTTTTTGTTCATTAATTAGGCCGTTAGTTTTTCTTGTTTGAATTGTTTTGAATTTGTGATTTCGTGACCTTTTATATCTGACTTTGCGATATGAGTTTTGCTCATTGTTAAATTTTTGACAACAGGGATGTGCTAATATCACACAAACTGCTCTTGTCGACTTTTTTTTATTGAGGAAAACTTTCGAACTGGTAATTTGCACAATTATTTTGTATTTCTATGTTTGACTGACTTAAACAGTTTTATTTTACTATTTACGGAAGTATGTTTTGGTTTTGGATTCAAACATCTACATATTCGTTGGAAAAGTGCCCTAATTGTACACACGTTGCTTTACTAGTGATTTGCAATTCTTGTTTAGATTTAAATGAGATGAATTAAGCTATCTATATTATGAAACAGTAATCCTAGATGTTTAAATAAGGATAACTGACCTTCATTAGTCTCAATAAATATATTTCATACTTCTTCGAGCCATACAAGGATGTTCTGGTTGGACTGCGATATTTTTACGGTTACCACTAAATACCTAGAGACACATTTTTTGTCTAACCAAGCTATTGTGATACTAAGGCCGCAAGATTTTTTATCTAACTTGATTTATACATGTTTGGTTTTTTTTTTCGCTGTAGGCGTAAAATTCAATATGGTCCCTTATTCCCTTATAAAAAGAGGAACAATAGAAATACCAATTAAGTGACAAAGTTAAGATTGTTATTTCCTACGGTGATTGTTGAAAATGTACTGCTCGAGCTGTTGTCCATTCGTTTGATGTGTTTAAGCTTTTGATTTTTCCATTTGATTAGTGACTTTTCGTTTTAAAAACATATTGTGAACTAAACAGACACAATAAATAACATAGTCAAAATATGGGTACAACAGTCATCATCGTGTTACAATTTTAAAAGAAACAATTTCGCGTGTCTGACTTCAATAAATGTATACGTCACATATTTTTGTCGTTCAATGTTTATACAAACAATTTAAAAATTTCACATGGTCAATACAGGGTTAAAAAATCAAAAGTATGTAAGATTTAATTTCAGAAATAGACCGAGATTTGAAATATTCCAAAAGTTCTATAGAATTTATAAGAATCCACAAATGGTTCATTTCACTACGTAATTGTCCTCGGAGTTCAGTTGTTTTGTGATTTTACTTTGTTCTACAATCAATGTATAACCAATTTAGTATGTGTTGGTGTCTGAAGATTGTAATAATTTCACCAAATACCCTGTAGCGAAAACCAGACTGAACCCTAGCTCTACGAGTGGCATAAACAACTTGATCCTGATTTAGAGTAAGTTCTTGCAATTTGATTGGCTGATATTGTCCTAATTAATTTCAGTATATGTTTTTTATTACGTCAATAGGAATTATCTCCCTTATTTATTACGCCAATTTGGGACTGTCTCCCTTATACAATTGACCTAATAAAAAAGAAAAAAAAATTAAGTTGCTTTAATTATAGTCGTAATATTTTAAATTTTTCACAGATTTAGATTAAATATCTAAAATATCATGAATGTATTTGATTTATATTGTCCTTATATTGAATTTGAATATGATAATATGAAATATAACAAAATCAGGATAAATTCGCTACACAGTGTTCAATTGTCCTAATACGGAATTCGCCTCACCCGATATGAATTATATTGACCCGATAAATTCTCGTATTAGGACAATTGTTCACTGTGTAACTAATATTGCATCTGGGGTAAAACTCTGTAAATCATATCAGAATGACGTAAATCAGTTTTCATTACAATACCAAGAGGACAATTAAACAATCGTAGTTCCTATCCCTCCGGAGCACCCACAGTTTTTGGTGGGGTTCGTGTTGCTCAGTCTTTAGTTTTCTATGTTGCGTCTTCTATACTATTATTTGTCTGTTTATTTTCAATCTATGAGTTTGACTTTCCCTCTGGTATCTTTCGTCCCTCTCATATAAAGACAGCTTTTTGAAAGATTTTTATAAATTAATTATTTATAAAAACGGAATTTAAACATAAGACATAAATGGCAGTTCCATGTCATTGTTATTGAGATATCTTTAATCGAAAATATCACGAAAATGATTTCTAGATTGTTCATACATTAAACGTATTTTCTTTCAAAACTATGAAAAAATAATAAGGGTTTTTATAAAAATTTTCAAAATGACTCTTTAAACTATATACTATAAAAAGATGAAAATAAAATTAGGGGTTTTGGCATGATATTTATATGGCACTACATGGATAGCACTGGAGGATTCCGAATTTCTGACGAAAGACAAAACAATAGTAGCTAACATCCTATCAAAAAAGGAAAATAAATCAATGTAACGAACCTAAACTGAGGAAATAGAATAGACTTACAAAGAGCAGTTTTTTTTTACTTATACCACAAAATCAACCAATCAAAATGCTGGATTTCATGTTTCGAGCATGATTTTTGCGCTCCGAGCACTGAGCAAAGTTTTATGACTCTAAGGCCTGATGTGTCGACAAGGTGAGCGGATCCTACAATGTACATCTCACCGCTCATGAGAATCCACACTCAGTCAAATTGGCATAGTCAGGCATAGCCTGTTGTTCAGTGGTTGACGTTTGTTGTTGTTGCTTACAAGTGATTCTCGTTTTTTAAATATATTAGACCGTTGGTTTTCTGTTTAAATTGTTTAAAAATAGCAATTTTGGGGCTTTTTACAGCTTGCTGTTCGGTGTGATCCAAAGTCTCCGGGTTGAAGGCCGATTTATGACCTGCAATTGTTTACTTTTCATACATTGTGACTGGGGGAATAATTGATGTTGTTCGTGATGCACAGGATGTTTATTACTTTTTAAATACGAGAGGGGTGATAAGGATTAACTGTGGACAAGGTAGTTATTTTAATGTTGTTGAATGCAGGCGGTAAACCCAGATTTGTTTGACCCGATTATTCAATAGAAAGGATTAAATGCTGGTTATATTTCCAAAAGGTTTGAACAATGTTTGTAGTTCAGTATAAATCAATTGCGTGATTTTATATGTAAACCTTGACCAACGATGTTTAAAGAAACGCTTCATGGTTTCATATATCAATATTCATATGTCTTATTCAATGTAAGAAACAGTAGTTTACTTTTCTACATTAAAAAATGTCTGTACCAAGTCAGGAATATGACAATTGTTATTCTTTCGTTTGGTTTGTTTTATCATTTGAATTTGCCATTTGATTAGGGACTTATCATTTTTAATTTTCATTGGAGTTTAGTATTTTTGTAAATTTACCTTTTACTCATTCTCACTATTCCGTTCGTATTCTATTTGTTACCTTTCTAACTTCTTAGTCGATTTACGAGTTTTCAACATCGGTAAACGACTGCTGCCTTCGTATACCAACAATAGAATTCGTTTCCTGGAAATGATTTGACTTCTTAAAAAGTAATATCACAAAAATTCTGAACTCTGAGCAAAATTCAAAAACACATCAAACGAATGGATAACAACTGTTATTTTCCTGACTTGGTATAGGCATTTTCTTATGTAGAAAATGGTGAATTGAACCTTGTTTAATAGCTAGCTAAACCTCTCACTTGAATGAGTAAACGACTGCTGCCTACGTTTACCAACAATGGAATAAGTTTCCTGGAAAATAATTTGACTTCATAACTTCATTCTTAATAGATAATAATGCTTTCTAATACGATTCAGATATTTGGTTATTTTGAGATCCAAAACAAACTAAAAAAGATAATCCTTTATCAATCTTACAAAGTGAAACGAAGATATTAAGCTTTCCTTTTTAAGAATATACTGCTTCAGTTTGTAATTGGTGACAAGAGGTATCCCGAAAATGTGGTATAAATTTCATTCGGATCTCCGGACATTGCCGTTGTAGTGTTAACAGCCATATCTAAATGTACAGTGTCGTCGACTGATAGTTCGAGGGTAGCCGAGTTGCTGCCGCCTGCCCATCCATTAGTATGATGACCATACAGTGAGTCAATGTATTGATCTTTATGATAAAGGTCTATTAATACCTCCTTATTTTTACCAGAGAGAGCATGGTAATGAAAAACGTAGACGCCATGAATTTTAGCTGTAAATACTCCTGTTGCCATATTAAAAACTCCGCCCTGGTTTGTCCATACTCTGTCAAATATCACGTTATTTGTCGCTAATCCAGTTTGGGTGCTATCTACATCTCGGGTAAGTCCAACGGAGAAAGCCGGAACTTGTCTATTGGTGCCCACTGGTATATAAATGAAATTAATTTTCTAATTATTACATTTTCAGATGGGAATATAAAATATTTCAAAACACATAAGCACACTTCAATGTACATTGGACAGCGTTGAATGGTAAAATTGAAAAAAAAAACCATTTGTACAAAATACACAGAAAGAGGTACAGCCAAACTCTTCTGAATTACATTTTTATGCACTAATCATTTCTTGTGTGTCAAAGCATGAAAAATATGACAAACTTAATTATTCAACATCATATTGTAATAATTGACATTAAACCAACACTTGACATTTATAATTTGGCAAGTGCATATTTTCTGATTGATATAAATGATAAAAGTGTATCTAGGAGTAAACATTTGCTATTTACCTGATGCAGGTGCACCATGTAGAGCAGGCGAAATTAGAAAAGCCGAAAAGGTCGCATACAATTGTTCATCCGATGCATCTCCATATATTATGACTGTATTTCCGGGTTTTCCATTCACTGAAACTTTATCTCCAGCGTGCAGATCTAAAATTGCACTGTTACCATGATCTGCATACGTACTGGGTGCCGCTCCAAAAGCAGAATTTATGTACTTATCATTATGATACAAGTCCAACCATATTGTCTGTCAAAATGTGTAATAAAAAATAACTGAACTTCAGTGACATTATCAACTTCAAACTACAGATTTTGTATATGTTTTATTTCTCTTTAATATGTATATGCTTGTGTTTGGGTGTATTTACAGTGAGTTGACTGTTAGTGTTGCTCTCCACCAATTGCAACTCATTCAAAATTTTGACCAAATTGCAATTTGTTTTATTAAACCAAATTGTTCAACTGGTCAGAAAATTGAACAAATTGTTCAGTCAAAATGTGAAAGTGCAAGGTGATAAAATAAAATATACTTACAATCCTATAAGACTTTAACTCCACTTTAATGATGTTGTGACATAAATTAGTTTATCAGTTTGTATAGTTATATTATATTCATTTCCATGCTGAAGGGGAACTGTTTATTTTGAATTGCTATTAAATTGTCCAAACTAAGCTTTCATATAGTTTTTCTTTCTAAAAGTTTCCTATATTTATAAGACTCAGATATCATTTTAAATAAAACATCATATATTCAGTAAAATATGTGTGAAATAACAATATGCTATTGATAAATTTTCAGGGGAGATAACCTAAAATATTATTCTTTTGAATAAAGACTTTTTGAAAGAAAAGATATTATCTCCCCCATGGAAACTTCCTACAAACATATATTGCAATTTTACACATATTTTACTGAATTTGAAATGTTTTAATTCACATAAAGTCTGATTCTTATAAATATAGAATACTTTTTTGAATTGCTATTAAATTGTCCAAACTAAGCTTTCATACAGTTTTTCTTTCTAAAAGTATTCTGTATTTATAAGAATCAGACATTATGTGAATTAAAAAATTTCATATTCAGTAAAATATGTGTAAAATTGCAATATATGTTTGTAGGAAGTTTCCATGGGGGAGATAATAACTTTTCTTTCAAAAAGTCTTTATTCAAAAGAATAATATTTTAGGTTATCTCCCCTGAAAATTTATCAATAGCATATTGTTATTTCACACATATTTTACTGAATATATGATGTTTTATTTAAAATGATATCTGATTCTTATAAATATAGAATACTTTTAGAAAGAAAAACTATATGAAAGCTTAGTTTGGACAATTTAATAGCAATTCAAAATAAACAGTTCCCCTTCAGCATGGAAATGAATATAATATAACTATACAAACTGATAAACAAATTTTGTCACAACATCATTAAAGTGGAGTTAAAATCTTATGGGATTGTAAGTATGTTATAATTTATCACCTTGCACTTTCATGACTTGGTTGTGGTTTTCTACAGCAGTTGGTTCAATTTTCTGACCAGTTGAACAATTTGATTTATAAAAACAAATTGCAATTTGGTCAAAATTTTGAATGAGTTGCAATTGGTGGAGAGCAACACTAACAGTCAACTGACTGTAATAGTTTATCATTATTATTAGTTTTCCTTTTTTTAATTCCTCGTTTATTTGATTGTTTTATGTACGTTTGATTTAAAATGTCTTTCTTGCCTCACAATATACAATAAGAAATCAACTGATCTTTTAAAACAAGATCAAAAACGGTCACGCGGTTGTATAAAAAATAATTATCATTTCAAGATTTCATTATAGCAAGTTAGCATAAGATCGTATAACGAGAGAATTTTAGTTGTTAACATTACAAATTCATTTACTGGACTTTTTTCAGGTTTTCGTTCCTTCAAGCAAAGATGTTCTAATTTAGGAATTTTTAACTTTTCGCTGCTTTTCAATTTGTATTTGATTTGGCTTTCCAACTGTTTTATTTTCGATAGCCACTGATGATTTTGATGTAGATACAACTAGGA
The DNA here is from genome assembly GCF_963676685.1 of Mytilus edulis. NCBI lineage: Eukaryota > Metazoa > Mollusca > Bivalvia > Mytilida > Mytilidae > Mytilus > Mytilus edulis. The sequence goes on from NC_092348.1 coordinate 82,271,284, forward strand.
AATTAGAAGACGTATATTTTATAAGTTTCTACAGCAACAATGTACTCAGTTAACATCTTTAGATTATTTACCCGGAAGTGATCTGCGTAACTGACATATTCTTTGTTCGATGTGATTCTGGACACATTGTAGCTTAAGCTGTTCAATTTTTATTCTACAAACTGGAAATAATTTGTTTATTTATAATTTCTAAGATGTAGTTTATGTCAGTGTTTTATAACTAAGTGATTATCAGGCATTTCAAATAAGAGAAACCTAGATTTTTTTTTCGGAAAGCCAAAATTTTATTTTTGAGATTAAAATCCATAAGTTTTCCAATTTATACACATGAAATTTTAAAATCCTACCTTTTAAGAACGATACAAAAGACTTTTCGTAATATTAAGCAAACAAACCTCTCCAAGTTCCGCAAGCGCATGGTAATTAATCATATAAAGTCCTGGTACTGATGCTGTAAACACTCCCGTATTTGCATCATAGCCATTTCCGACATTGGTAAATATTTTATCATAGATAACACGGTCACCATTTAACGTCATATTGTGTGTTAAAGAAACGCAAAACGCTACTTTGTCTGACGAAGCAGCTGCAAAAAAAGAAAATATAGTTAGAGACTTACATTGAATTTGTTATCCTAAAAGTTTATCTGTATCAATTAGTAATGAAAAAAACAAAATCCACATCTCAGTATCTAGTTCATGCCGTTTAAAATATATAGATAGCAAAATCATATTTCGGCAAAAAGTATTCAAAAAGACTTATATCGTTTTTAGTTAGGAATAAATTAAAAGCTTGTTTAATTCTTTCGTCCGGCAACAGTAAATATGTTATTTTTGGTTATCGGTGATTTTCAAACCCCGTAAATCGATTAAGAAGACAAAACAAAGCCAACAACAACTGAGAGAAACGGATTAATTATAAAAGGAGCGAAACCAGTAAGTCTCGAGAATGAAACCGTATGCATGGTATCTTTGAGGTGACTTTTTAATTTCTCTCATCGCTTATCGAATACAAGCTGTAATACGATTTTTTCATATCACAAGCATTATGACAAGGGTCAATAATGGAACCAGTGGGACTATTGAAGTTTCCGTAGCCCTGAGTTTAACGCCGGTTTATTTTCGCTTAATGTCATTTTTTTGTGAGTTTGTGGTATCATTTGTGCTCTTGTATTTTTTGGTCCTTCTATCTTGGTAACGATTTTGTTTCATCTTCATTCTGATTATCTCTATTTATTGTTATCAAAAACACATAAAAAACAGTTTTAAGATAATAATTCCATTCATTTATACATTTGTTTCTTTACCTGTCGTTTCAGGAACCACCAGTTCGCCACTGAATGTTGTATAAACTTCATCAGCAGCACCATAAATCCAGTTATTGTAATCATCAACGGCCTTCACAAAAATAAGATCCCCCTTTTGTAGTTCTAGGATAACTGTGTTACCTCCATCTGACCAGTCATTAAAGGTATACGCATATATTGATACGATATATTCTTTGTTTTTATAGAGGTCCATCCATATTTCCTCGTCATTCCTGCTAAGGGCGTGGAAATGGAAAGAATAAATACCCGGAGTTTGTACTTGAAACTTTCCGTCACTGGTGAAGACGGCGTTGATCACTGTAATAGTTCTGTCAAATGGTATGATTTCGCCTTTTGTCAAGTGTGAATGTGAGGCAAGACCTTTTGTGAATGCAACAGCATCATTAGCAGAATCTACTGTAATAGAAGCAATAGTATCAAAGTAAACGCTGGTATTTTGAAAGTATTCGTTTTACTTATTTAAACTTTGTAAAAAGGTATTTTCCTAAATTTCACTGTTTATATCAGAAAACTAACATTTGTTATCAATATTTAATAACGTTGGGTCTCTTTGAAAACACGCATAAAAAAATCACACAACTGCACACTATTACCGTATAAAAATAAAAGATATGGCAGTTGATGGAATTTGATAAAACCGGTAGTTATTTCAATCATTAAGAGCTTTTAATCCCGCAAAACGTGTCTAAAGGTTAATCAAAAATCGTCTTCCTTGCACTTCGTATATATTTCCAAGTTTAACTGCCGGTGGAATTTTAAGAATTTTTGTTTTATTTTCTAGCCAAACTCTTTCATCTTTTAAGGACTATGAAATCTTACCCGTTGCAATACAAACAGCTAAACAAATAACAAACAACATCTTGATCAATAAGTTGTAGCACAAATGCTTGCAATGAGAAATATGACCTTATGTCTTTCTAAATATATCCTATCTTATCTGTGAAAATTGATTTAAGGTCAAACTACAACCAGTGCTAAGGCCCAAAAGATGTGAAACTAGTATGAAAGTGTAAGAATGCCGTTCTGTACAACAACACGTCCAAGCATATAACATGCAAAGTCTAGACCAGGTGGAAAGATAGGAGAATTTGTAAATTAAGCAAAAAAAGATGAAACGGGGATTTTGTATTTTACCCCCTGTTTCTTTCTAATATACCTTTAAAAAAATAACGAGTCTGTCCTTCATGTTCGGTTAAACTAAAGAAAACTTATACATTTTTCTGTTTGAAAGGTTTGTGATTTCATATTTCAGAAAAGAAATGAAATATGAAGTATTGCGTTTATTTTTAATTTAATTTAAACATATTTATTTATATTGGATTGGGAAACTAGTTATGAAACATATATTAATCCTTTTCCAATTTGCAGGTGCGAGTGCTGCCGTATAACGGCATTAGCCTTTGAAATCTACAAGGGTGTCTTTAACGTGCAAGAGATATGACTCTCTTTTAACACGGGTCAGCCATTTATCGTCCACTTCCGACGGACTATCATCGTTTCCTCAAGACCATACTCGCAAATTGCGTTTATATCGTCGAAATCCAACAAAAAATACTAAACATAACTGGATCGTCAAGATGTTGGATGTCACATCTTTCTAAGACCCCCTCATCAGTTGGGAAGCTTAAACCACCCATTTTGTAGTCAAGTTTTGCTATCAACCAACCCATTTATTTCTAGATTTAAGTCGTAATATGAGACAGGCTAAATTGTATCAGTTGTATCCTTAGTTCCAAGTTAAATTGGACAAATGCGTTTAAAAATAGTCACGAAACTAATAAATTATTTAGTGAGAGAACATTGTCTAAGTAGCGAACATTAAAGTTGTTTGTAAATGCAATTGTCTTGTCTTTCTTCCTAAGAATTTTATGTATGAATTCAGCTTCCTATGAACAGAGAAAAAAGTGCACAGTTAGTTCCCATTGAAATGCCGATACTTTGTTGAAAAACACGTACTCCAAACGTAAAAAATATGTTGTCAATCAAGAAATGAAGTTAGTTTCAGAGACTCTTTCTTAATTACAGTTATTAGTTTTCAAAGTACGAGATATTCTCCCTATGACAAGTCATTATAGCGTTCTTCAGCGGTAACTAGTAATCACCAATCAAAAGCAAGTTCTAAAAAAGTATTTACAAAAGTATCGAACTCTAAAAGGTAAATTCAACAGGGTAGTTAATAAAACAGGCCAAATGCTTCACATCTTTCTTTACAGTTCACACCACCAGTTTAGAAAACTTTGAAATAATCTCTACAGAAGTACCCAAAGATCTTTGCAACATAAATCATCCTGAATATGACAATTTCTGTACAGAAACGACTAATCTGGTATAAACATGTATCAGGGCTAAATATGAATATGTTTGCATGATATGATGTTATGAGCATGTTTTCTGCTGCAGTTCAAGGTAATTTGTGAAGCAGTGATAAGACATCAAATCTTGAACATGTATATAAGATTACGTTCGAAGTTATTTCAAAATACCAGAACTGAAATAGTCATGTACATTTTTAAAATGTTACTTCGAGAGATTATCATTTTGCTGTTGGGGCATAATATAAAAATAGGGAGATTATTAAAGAGATAGTAATCTTCCATAATCTTAATAACGTGGATGCTAACAATTACAAAACATGAGCCAAACACATATCGTCTAGTCAGGCAAAGATGACCTGATAGATTTTAATATTCGTTTAGACTCCTATATTGTACATGTTACATTTGAAGTAAGCCGACATGACAATAATAAAAGTTTGACTTATAATACAGACAAATAGACTGCTAAAATTATGATTCCAGATGTTTTATTATATTATTATGTATCAGCCAAGAAGCTACTTATGTTGTTAAAAAAATCTTAAAGAAAAACATCGATTTATTTAATTTTAGATGTTGATGGAGGTTTTTGGTTGATAATAGATACAGTTGTGGACTATGTTAAAAAATGGATAAAGAGCGAGCTAGATTAACCAAAACAGGACACATTCTCCTCAAACCAAACAAACCCACTACACAATATTGTTTTATATGCAAAAATAACTATTTATATTGTATATCTAAAGAACACGAAAGAATAAAGAGCAACACTGAGATATATGCCCCTACATCATTCACGAAAGAGGAGATTCAAGAAAAATTACAAATCCGTCCATCATTCCTTTGTATCTATGATGAGTTTATTTGAAATAAGAAAAATAAAGGACGATAAAAATATCTCGTCTCGTCTTTATATGTACAATAGCCTAACTTCATAAAAGGCCTTATAAATAACGAAATGGTGCCGGCATGTCAAGATGCTCCAATTGTTTTTTGAAAGTTGATATCATCATTCATTCAATAGAAAAAGATTGGCTTCAGATCTATTGGGATAACCAGGAGTGTCAATCAGATAAGCATTTAAAACAAAGAACTAGCCCAAAATCTTCTATCATAATTTTTGCAATTTGTAGTAGTATCAAAACACTTTATGTGTCTACGCTTTAAACTGCTAGTCCCGATTTTTATCTTGAAAAGTTCTTTACTTTCATTTGCAGATATTAAAAAAAAAAAATGCCATGTGACTCAATAACCCGCATTTCACTGCAGTGCTCGCATCTTTTACATCCTAATGATTTTGAGATCAACTATACCACCGAAACTAAAAGTTCTGCTTCATATCTAAAATGTCCCCCGATATTGACACAGATGGATGACTTCAAACAAGAATATATGACAAAAGTGATGATTAAAACTTTCAAATAGTCAACTTTCCATTTTAACCAGTAGCCTACTCTTTGGGGCATCGTATGGCCTTTACATATATAAATTAACACAGTGCACTCGTGCATGTTCATACTTCATTGGCAAGGATGTAACCTTAACACAAAAGAAATATGAGAAAGAACGACTGAATTCGACACTATATATAAAGTTTTACTGTGATCATCACGAAATGTTTGACCGATAGCATATATCTGTGTCTCCACTCACTGCCAACAAGATTACACAGTCTTTAACTTTAAATACAAGAATAGTCGTCTGATCTGTTATTTTACCGATTGTGTCCTATTCCAGATTGTGAAATTTTGGGTAAGTGCATGCCGGCTGATGCATGCATAGCAGGATAGGCTTACTAGTACTACTGCTTTAGGAGTTGATGTGATTCCCTTTTCGTTTGTAACATTGGTTTCTATTAAAAGTTGATTGGTTAGATTTGAACATTGGTAAACTACTGTTGCCTTAATTTGTATTTTTACTGCCATTTACAGTTTACAGTATTATTATTTAGTGTAGACAGTCTTCAAATTACAAACAGCTATACAAATATATTGGGGCCACAGCATTGCCTAAATGCATTGTATTTGGAAAGAATGCGTACAATTCAGTGTCTACAATATATTATCAGAAGTATGACTTTTCGAACTACATTAAATCAGCGCTAACAATCTGGATTACGAGATTTGTTTCTGTGTGAAAAGCCCCGCTGCCTTGTCAGTATGGTTTAAAGGATAGAGAATATAATGGTGAGTGATCACCATTGAGAAAGTAGACACACAATTGGATAGATAGGAATTTTTCAGTTTTGGTTTTGGTTCAATATCGGAAATTTTAGAGACAGTCTTTCTAACTAACACCCAACTTATAGAATATCATTTCGTTCCATATAGTATGCAGCTAGTAAGACATGATCAATCAGTTTTAGACTTATCCACAGTTATTTGTAGGTTTTAGTCCGTGACCGTATTATAATCCCTGTGTAAGGTCTGGATGATAAGGAACAAATAGAGCCATTTTCGTGGAAGATATTCATAATGATGTTTGCTTTATGTTTTGCTGCTATCATAGCAGTAGGTAAGTAATTTTTCTTGCCAAAAAACCATATACTGTAAACCAACTAATTTTCGCGAGCAATATTTTCGCAACTTTCGCAAGTAAAAAAAACCAAACATATAGATCGTCACGAATATGTTAGAATTGAACTTTTCCTTATTCATCTTCATCAAGTAAATTTCTGAATAGTGAAATTAAATCGCGGTGAAATGGGATAGAATGGGCTAATCGCGAAATAAAGTATCAGCGAAAATAAGTTGGTTTACAGAAATAGTTGTATAATATATACGATAAATGAGAAGCGACATATGAAATCAAGTATTTTATATGCAACATGGCATATTCATTGAAAGTATGTTTTATTCATTTTTTTTTTCTGTATTTCACATATAATTTGTATTTCAAAAACTCATACAAGTGTATCAATACGCTGCATTGACATTTTATTGTAAGACTTCACTACAACGTCAACATATCAACATATCGCCATACAACTGAATCTGGGAATTTAGAAATTTCCATCTTTTTTGGTCATTTATCCGGAGCAGCTTGTTTTGCAAATGGTCAATGTAATACTCAAGGTCATTTGAAATATGCTCTAAGACTGACTCAGTGACCTGATAGTTCCTTATGATATGGTAATTTTAGACAAAATCTGTGAATATCACATGAACTAAGTTTGCAACTGAGTGTTCAGCTAATTAGACGATGTGTTTTACATGTGCAGCCGTTCAACTTTTTGGTTTTCTAGTATTTGTACACACACGTTCCCAATTAGTCTTTGTCGATTTTTTCTTATTCATTATATTTCTTAAGATGCCGAACGTGTATGTTTCTGCTTTATGATCATCATCATAGTTTGGTATAATATAGTCTTTCATATCAATATGATCCGTGGAAGAACAATAGCCGCACAATGCAATAATATCTAAATTGGCAGTACATTAAGCTGTCTATATGGATCAATTCATCAATTGTGCATATATCTTATATAATATTTGAATATTTACCTAATATACAAAATAAATTTGGAATATGCATTGAAGATTTATTCACTTTCATATATACAAATTAAAATGTTTGTGTTTATGTATTCGTGTGGAGTGGCATACGATACAACATCTGCGAATATGTGCAAAATAGTGTTCACCATGATATTGTTACTCTCACAAAGCAGGTCACTTACGCACAATAGAAAAGGTAAAGTATGCGTTTCGTCCTCGGAAGCTCCTTCTATAAATCCTTAATTACAGCGATTTCAATATTAATGATCAACAATCAAGGCTGTCAAGTGATGTATTGAAATGAAAAGCGGCCTTGTGAAAAACGAACGGTAACACTCTACTTTCTCAGACGAATCAGTCATTCTTATCGACAGCTGTTAAAGAAGCCTAATCCAGTTTTCATGGACAAGTTAATAAGGCCAACATTTCAGAACTCCTGTCTTATCGTTGTGTGCTATTAATACAAAGGTATCAGATTAAGCGTCGGTTATTGGCACATCAGTTCCAATCTTAAGTAAAATGCTGCCTTTGCGAGAAAATGAAATAATTCAGGTATCAACTGATTAATGCTATATATATACACACATCGTGTATTAGTAGAAGCATTTATTCTTCTGGTTGATTGTCGAACTTTGATTTCGTTTGTACATTTACAACAATGCTTAACATGTGAAAATTCCCTTACCAAAAACATACCTCCCTGATATAGAAATTTTATATAACGATCTAGATAGACAAAAATAGAGGTTTGAGCGCATATAAAACTGGTTCATGCCACTGTCATACAAGTGAGAGGTTTAGCTAGCTATAAAACCGGGTTAAATTCATAATTTTCTACATAAGAAAATGCCTGTACCAAGTCAGGAATATGACAGTTGTTATCCATTCGTTTGAAGAGTTTGAGCTTTTGATTTTACCATTTAACTAAGGATTTTTTGTTTTGAATTTTCCTCGGAGTTCGGTATTTTTGTTATTTTACTTTTTTAAATGTGCATATCATAGAAAACCCCAAAATCGTTAATAATATTCTTCACAATTTTGCAGTAGCATTTCTTTTAACCCTACCACAATGTGTGCCTATTAAAAGTCATGCTATCTGGACCATGCGTTGTTCATTGTTGTTTTGTCTTTGCATGTATGAACAAGGCCAATGATCCGTGTAGAAGACCGTACTTTGACCTATATTGGTTTACTTTTACAAATTGTGACTTGGATGTAGATTTGTCTCGTTGGCACTCACACCACATCTTCTTATATCTATGTATATCTGTTTTTGATTAAGTCTTTTTTAAGAAGTGGGTTGTGAGTGGTTGGTGTTGTCTGTTGCACTAATTGATATTTTCTAACGATTCCTGTTATTCCATTTTATATATTATCCATAGTTAATTCAATATAAGGGGGAAACGAAACTTAATCCCTACCCCAAAACAAAAATATTTGCGTATTGTTATATACACACTAACTGATTGGTGACATAATGGAGATTTTCAAGAAGATGTGCTACATGACATTATCATGTCAATATAAAAATATGTATGCTTAATGCAACAATATGATATTTCGAATCTTCAAAAGATAATATGTCTTAGTAAGGTATTGAGACATTTCTCGTCAAAGATTACATTCAATAAAACAATGTTTTTTAAACATCCAAGTATTGCCTTTATAGAAGAAGTATATGATAAGACATTTTTATTAGAATGCTTAAAATTGTAACATACTATTGCGTGAAGATGGAGAGTCATTCAGACATTAAAGACCAGCTGTCAATTTAAAATCATTGTAGAATATGTATATTTGTAGTCTCTTTTAAATCAACTTCTTAAGGACATATTCTTTTAATTCAAATAGTAAAACGTGGATTTATTATTATACTTTGTAGCAAATATTGTACGTCTTAGTATCTTTTAAGCGATATTATAACAGATAGGATATGTTGAATTTTTTCATAACAGTTTTTAAATACACTTCGTTTTGTGGTTCCTTTTTTTGGAAATTTGAACAGTCCATTTCGAACTTCTTTTATTCTTAACATGCGGTAATACAAAAACTCATATCTTTCATTAACTCCAACTATATTTGCTTTCAGTTCAGAGTGGTGAAAGCGATGTCGTGGCATTTACCAAAGGTTTAGTTGCCCATGCTCATCTAACACAAGGTGACATAGTAACCTATAACAAGGACATTACAAACATCAATGCCGTGTTTACAAGCGATGGGAAATTTCAAGTCCAAGTACCAGGCATTTATTCCTTCCATTTTTACTCCTTGAGTAGAAGCGATTCCGAGATTTGGTTGGAGTTTCGTAAGAATGAGGACTACGTTGCTTCTATTTATGCCTACACAGCTAGTGATTGGGCTGATGCTGGTAACACCATAGTAATGGAATTACAGGCTGGTGACACAATATTCGTCAAAGCTGTTGAGGATTACGACAACTCCTTATATGGGGCAGCTGGTGAAATCTACACTACTTTCACAGGAGAACTTATGTTTTCTGAAGCATCTGGTCAGTAAAACGACATTTGATAAATAATGTTAAGTAATTTATATTGTTTTGGGGAGGAATAATATTATTATTTCCTCTTTGTGTTAATTTTTCGTCGTGTATCGATCCTCCTCTTTGTTTTACCTATTATAAATAGCTTTGCTCTTTCACTTGAATTTTTATCAGTTTATCCTCTGTTATAATACAAATGCATATCTATATTTTAACGGGCTGTTTTAACGCAGAGAAGAAACAAAGTGATCATCCGTCAAGAAACTTTGGTTTTGGTGAACGCCATTCGTGCGTTTAGGGGCATCGTCACTTCTGTTTTCCTGTTGAGTGAGTGGTTAATAACATCATACATATGAATCTTCTTTTTCAGGTGTTGCAAATCCTATTGCATTTTCCGCCGGACTCACGAAAAACATCTCATTACCAAGTGGAACCAATGTCATGTATGATAAAATTATAACAAATGCTGGCAATGGTTTTGATATAACCACCGGAGATTTTGTGGTCCCACAAGATGGAACCTATATGATTCATTATAACTCTTTGTCAGAATTAGGAATGGTATGTTTGAGTTTATTTTTATACAATTCAGATGATAATAAAATCTGTGCGTCAAGACGAAGACAGGAAATCTTTTTTTTTATCTTGTTTTATTCAGAATGGATGAAGTAACATCTTAAGTAGATGAACTCATCTTAGATTCTAGGATTGGCATTAATATTTACGACAAAGTCCAAGTAGTTAATTTCTAAAAAATAAAAAAGACAGCGAAAAACAAATAAAATTGTAAACGAAACCATGGGTCAATCAATTGCTGACATTACTCATACAAGACGAAACTATATCAGTTACTGGTAACTTTAGTTACACTCTACTGACATTATTCACGCAAGCCTTAGATAAACCAATATCAGTTACTCTAAGGTACAATCTTACGGAATTAGTAGGGTAGATATACAAAATCGTTTATCACTTTTATTTATATATTGTCTTTTTTCTTTTTTTCTTTTATGCACAACAGATTATTCAACTCTTGCAAATATTCGACGATCAAAGTGTTGATCAAATTGAATACTTATCCTTTTTGAAAGTTTTGGTCAAACAGCTCAACATTTACAGCAGTTCAAAATAACAAACGAGATTTACCCTTGATCATGTTATCATCATTTTTTTTAACTGCCTATTTATTCCACAACAATGAATTGCTACGCATAATACACTTGTGGTGTTATAAAAAAGACAATGTTTCTCTCTATTTTAAAGAAAACCATTTTTGTTTTGTTTATTTGTATTGAAGGGTTCTTTAATCACAGCTTATAGTTTATTTATTTGTTAAGTTATATTTTTGTCAAACGTTATTTCAGGAAATGTGGTTGGAACTATATCTTAATGATCAATATATCAACTCTGCATATGGACAAGCTCCTCATACATGGGCAGATGCAGGAAACAGTGCCATATTGGACATGAAATCAGGGGATCGATTAAGGGTGAGAGGGAGAAAAGGAGAAAACATTGTCCTGTATGGACAGCCAGATGAGATTTACTGCATCTTTTCTGGTGTCATGTTGACAGCAAAGAACGCGCCAGCAGCAGGTAAATATTTTATTTCGATCTTTTTATTTTATTTTTTAACTAAAATTGATAATGGAAATGAGGAATATGTCAAAGAAAAAACAACCCAACCAAAGAGCAGCTAACAGCCGAAGGCCACCAACACAGCGAAAAAATCCAGCACCTATAAATTAGCCTCAGCTGTCTCCTAAATAAAAATGTGTACTAGTCCAGTGAAAATTGAAGTCATACCAAAAGATATAAATTAATTAAATTAAGCAAGATAACATGCAATTTTGTTAAGCAATAATGACATTTTAAATATTTACACTACGCAATATAAATATAATATGAAGATTAATTGTATGTACATCTTATTCAGGTGCAAATGCCGGGCAAATACAAGCGTTTGCTGCAGGTCTAACAAAAAATCAAAACAATGGCGTAACAACTACTAAAGTCACGTGGGATAAAGTATTCACAGACCATGGTGACAATTTCAATCAAACAAATGGTGTCTTTACCGCTAAAGTTTCTGGTGTTTATGTTTTCAACTACCATGGTATGGGACAACAAGATGAGGAGGTTTGGCTGGAACTATACCATAATTATATCTACGTTAATTCCCTTTACGGACACGCAACTCATGGTTGGGCTGGTGGCAGTAATTCGGCTGCACTTTATTTGGCACAAGGGGATACTGTCTATGTGGATATGAAAGACCATTCAACGAAAATGTTTGGGGATGCTGATCAAATTTATTGTACATTTTCTGGATATCTTCTAGCACCCATGGTTAAGGGAAGTCCAGTAGTTGGAAGATAAATAAATTATATTGACAATTTTGTGGATGTCTTTTAATGATGCATATGAAATCAAGAAAGAAACCAAAATTTCTTTACCGTGTTCAACATTGGTTTGCATTTCTGGATTGTGCATTATTTTTCTCACGTTATATAACTTTACCGATAAATAGTATTTAAAAAAAACTTTGATTTATTTAATTCACAATATACCACAACTTCATGTGTCTATTCTATGAGATACTTTCGACGTATCGATATCATAACATAGCATAACATAATATAACAAATCATATAATGAAATAACATAATATAACTCAATAAATCACAACACAGCACCAAATAATGTAACATAAAATGACATTAAATAACATAATAACATAACATAGCATAAAAAAAAACTTAACTTGAACGCAAACGATTAGCGATGAAATGGAACTTTAACAAATATAATCTCCTTTCAAATCAGTGAGTGATATTAGGCACATCGTAATTAATTTCATATCCTACTTCCCACTCCACACTCATTCAGGGGCCAAAACCGATATTGAGGTTATTTGCGTGATACTTACTGTAAACTTACTAAGGAAGAAATCTGAAACACTTGTATGTTTATTTGGATTTTTTCATTTATGTTGTACGCTCACCATCACGATTGGACATCTTTCGATGAATATCCGTCAATTAACTTTGGTTTTGGTGAACGCCATTCGTGCGTTTAGGGGCATCGTCACTTCTGTTTTCATGTTGAGTGAGTGGTTAATAACATCATACATATGAATTATTCGGCAAATAAAATCTGATAATTGACAATTATAGTTCGCTGTCATTAGAGAATTGTGATTAAGCACCTACGGAACAAATATTATTTCTAGTTTATCTCGCAAATGCTGTCCACTTAGAAGCTTGAAGAAAACTAATAATGCAGGGATTCAGACGATCTCTTCTGTTGCATTAAATTTACGGTCATTCAATAGTTTCCTCAAGGGTGAAGTCATTTATTTTCACTCAGGCATCTGCATGACGTAAGGGTCCCTACAAGCAAGTCCAATTTCTTAATTATTTACATACATCTAAACAGCTAGTAAAATCGCACATCTGTGGCTCTGTGAAAGTACCGAGACTATTAAGCTTGTGAATAATATGATTGATTGATTGATTGATTGTTGTTTAACGCCACTTTTGGGAAGGACAAGTACTACCTTTTAAAAAACACAATCGTCATGACTCTTTTCCTCGAATATGACCTGCCGAAAAATATTTGTCACCGAATCTGTACTTACTCGATGGGTGCAAAATGTAAAACAGAATCTTATTACCCTCCCGGAGAACATGAGATCACCCCAGTTTAAAGTAGGGTTTTGGTTTCTCAGTCTGCAAGGTGTTTTGTTGTGTTTTGTGTTCTGTTTGTCTATTCGTAATTTTTGTTTTGTCTTTTTTTTTTGCTATTGTTTTAGTAGTCTGTTTTTGACCTGTGAGTTTCAGTATCTCTTGTGTATACTTATTTATGCTCATTTATGACCAATACACACTACAGACATAAGGAATTATGTTCTAGAACTATCAATTTGATCTTATTTTTGTTATATTACACGTTAGTTTTTATGAGATGTCAAGCTTTACTCTAAGCATATTTTGTAAGCGTTTTATACTTAAAAATAGTTATCAAAGGTACCAGGATTATAATTTAATACGCCAGACGCGCGTTTCGTCTACATAAGACTCACCAGTGACGCTCAGATCAAAATAGTTATAAAGCCAAACAAGTACAAAGTTGAAGAGCATTGAGGACCCAAAGTCCAAACGTGAGCGATCACCAACTTTACTATAAGATTAAAAAAAGAGACATACAATTATTAAAATTACATACTTATGTTATTTCTATTATATTAAGGGAATCCTAGTTTTCCTGTACACTGTTGGAATATTGCCATGGAGAAGACATGAACGACATAGGGGTGTCACACACAATTTAGGAATGCTTAGCGATTTTCGTCTGCAATCTAAGTTACAGAATATTATGAAACAAAAATGAAATGGTGATACATAAGAAAGAAAATGTAATATATAGTTTCATCCTTAGATAATATCAATAGCATTGTTAACATTTTTTCAAAAAATACAATGAACTTGACTTTTAGCGGTTTTAACTTGTTCTCAAAATTTGCACGCTTTACTCCCGATAACTGTAAACCCATTTTATTTTAAACATTAAGTGAGAGCTATATCTTCATACATCAGATTTTTTTTCTCCAAATTCTATATCATTTTCTCAATATATTTTGTTTCCAGCAATATCATCTATATACTGTCACGAAATATAAGTTTCTTGACAATATTAGTGTTTCATGGTTAAAGTATTCTGGAATGTAATTTTCCCCGGAATAAATACTACAATATAATATTCCTAACAGAATGAATGGTATAGAACATTTGTTCCAACAAAAACAAATGTTATGACCTTGTTCATAACAAATTTTCTAGTGAAACATTTATTAGGTAGAACACATATACATGTACGTTGACAGAATGACATTCAACGTAAATCTTGGTCTGAAGACTTTCTTTGGATACGTTTAAATAATCTGTTTAAAGGTATTTGGAAGTTACTTATCAAAGGAGGCATCAGCATTAATTACGACATCAACGCTTTTAACTTTGAATATGCATAACGGTACCTTTTGTGAATGTTACACAAAACACAAGCTTAAAAAGAACACCAAGAATTGATCAAAATTACACAATTAAAATAACGATGAGTCCTGACAACTTATTACTTAGTGAAAGTAATTATGTTTAGTACTGAATATGTCAGTACATGTAGGCTTGAACTCTTTGACTGATAAGCTACATGTACCGTTCGTTATCATGTTGACCTAATAATATAATGTTCCTTATATTCTAAATTTCGTCATTTCGTAATACCAACCATTGACTATGCTGCTGTGGTTTTGTTTTGTTGCTACTTTGGCCGGAGGTAAGATATATAAACTTGGATAACGGACATTATGTGTTTGACATATATACATTACCTTTAATTATTAAGTAAATATAAAATGAAAAGTTAAGGTATTACCTTTTTCAACTGATTGCTATAGTTCGTTCTTGTGTTGTATTGTTATACCACTGTCCCAGGTTAGGGGAGAGTTGGGATCCCGCTAACATGCTTAACCCCGCCACATTATTTACGTATGTACCGGTTCCAAGTCAGGAGCCTGTAATTTAGTGGCTGTCGTTTTTTTATGTGTAACATATTTGTTTTTCGTTCATTTTGTTTTATATAAATAGGACCGTTAGTTTTCAGTATATTAAACAGCCAGAATTTTTTTGATACGATATTATTTATTATAGTTTAGTTTAAACTGTTTATTTTCTGTTGTCCATAATTCCAAATCTATAGAGTTCAACAAAAACAATTGAGTCCTTAATCTTTCGTGGGTGAGTACGGCAATCAATGTTCTATAAACATTATAAAGTGATACCCGTTTTAATAACCTCATCGAGCCAAACGGTTATCGGGGAAAAGAAATTTTGTTACTATTGAATATCGTCACAAATCGTATGGTTATTCTCATTATTAAGTATATTTGCGACTGAACGTTAAGCAATCAAAAATCAATGTGATAAAATATTTAGTTTTCACATCTGTTTAATAGTTCATAGTTTTGCTTTACATACGATAAATGTGCCTTGTGTATTTAGAACTTGATCAAGTTTTATAAGATTTAGTCACATCTGTCATCTTAACACTTTATTTTTTCTAAAGAGTGTTAAGCATAGAGCCAGTTGAAGGTTACTGGTCTGGTTAGATAAGATGTCATAGCTTACAGTATAGTTGTACTATACATTATCGATTAAAACCAATTGTTAATTGAGAAAATCCTCTTAAATGTCAGATGTCCATAACTAATAAAGTAGTGAACGAATTTAACAGAAGCAATCAAATCACTGCCAGACAATTCTCCATCAAAAATATAGAAACATGTTTGTTAACGTTTCTATGCAGTAATTCACCAATCACTTTGCTCATATATATATTTTTTTATATATTTATATATAACGTGTTATGCATTTTCACAGAATATATTTCTTATCTATGTTTTTTCTGCATTATACAACATACTTTGCATTTTCTGTTTTAGTTTCTGGTCAAAGTGTTGTAGCATTTTCAAAGGGATTAGTTGCCCATGCGCACTTGACGAAGGGTGAGATAGTCACCTACAATAAAGACATAACCAACATTAATGCCATTTTCACCAGTGACGGGAAGTTCCAAGTGCAAATACCAGGAATTTACTCCTTCCATTTCTATTCCCTTAGTAGGAGTGATGCAGAAATTTGGCTTGAATTTTACAAAAACGAAGACTATCTAGTGTCCATCTATGCCTACACAGCTAGCGATTGGGCTGATGCCGGTAACACAGTGATCTTAGAACTGCAGGCGGGAGATACAATTTACGTGAAAGCAGCAGACGACTACGACAACTCATTGTATGGCGCTGCTGGGGAAATTTATACTACTTTCACTGGAGAACTTTTGTTCTCTGAAGCTTCTGGTCAGTTGAGTGTTTTCGAGAATATTTCATTTCATTTTAGAAAACACCTTTAAATAATTGAATCATACGAAATAGGGAAAACTTATTATGAGAAAGTAAAGAAATTAAAAATGAAAATTATTAAAAAAAATTTATATAGAATGAAGATTGCGCATATTTTTTTTTTTTAAACATGCCGATAATTCAATTTATATTTTTACTTTTGTAACGCCAGTTTGTCACAGTTGCTTGAAGTTTTAGTGACTGTTTTGCAGGTAGTGTCAATCCTGTTGCCTTTTCTGCTGGACTTACCCATAACATGTCTCTGCCTAATGGTGGACCAGTACTGTTTGATAAAGTCTTAACCAATGCAGGAAATGGTTATGATGCGAGCTCCGGAGACTTTGTAGCTCCTGCTGATGGAACATACATGATTCATTATAACTCACTTTCAGAATTAGGTCGTGTAAGTTACAACGATTTCACCTTGAAAACCAATTAGAAAACATATTAAAATACTAAGGGAGCATATTTGTAAAACACGATGGTTCTAAATAGTTTGATAGTAAGCTGTTATTGTCCGATGGTATGACAACTAACATACGTTGGAATTAAATCCACTTTTTGAAACAGTTATACAGGTGTAAAGTTGATCAACGTGGTTTCTTTGAAAATAAAATAACAATATGCTTCCCTGCTGTAAAACTCTTTCATACCGAGTACAACCTTAGAGAAGGAACCAAAGAAGCACATGACGTAATCCTCATTGTTTTGTGGGGTTCGCGTTTCATTTGTCTGTTTTTTTCTATGAAATAATTTGACGATTGATCTTTTGTTGTTGAATTCTGTTCCTTGTAGTATGTCTGTTTTAAATGTAGTTATTGCTTGCACATTTGTTTCTTATTTCTATCTTGATTATAACCACGTATATTTTCAAATAAGATTAATATATTTCAGGAAATGTTTTTGGATCTTTATCTCAATGACCAGTATATCAACTCTGCCTACGGAGAGGCAGATCATACATGGGCTGATGCAGGAAACAGTGCCATATTAGATCTCAAACAAGGAGACAGGTTAAGAATCCGTAGCCGTGCAGGGGAAAATGTGGTAGTATATGGGGCTCCAGATGAGATTTACTGCACATTTTCGGGCGTGATGTTATCTTCACAGAATACAGAAACCTCAGGTAAATAGTTATACAAATGTTTAGGTTTTCCTTAAGGAAAGATATACAAACCTATCAATGAGGTAATAAGTTTATTAAATATTTACTACACAAAGTTATAACTAAGCAACCGACAGTGATTAGTTTATGTTGTAGGTAAAACAACCATTTAAGGTTTCAAAAATATTGTACTCAATAAAATCAGTGTTTTGGGGTTTCAGGTGTTAATCAAGGTGCATATTTTGTTCTGTATATTTTGTAATCAATAAGTTCAAAGTTCTAAAATAAAATAAAACAATTCATTACAAAAAATTGAATGTAATGTTTTTTTCCTTCTTATAGGTCCAAATGCAAATGAAATTCAAGCTTTTTCTGCAGTACTGACCCAGAATCAAAACAATGGCGGATCAACATCAAAAGTTGTCTGGGACAAAGTTTACTCCAACAAAGGTGGCAATTTTAATGCAACAACAGGTATTTTCACCGCCAAAGTTGCTGGAGTGTATGTCTTTAATTACCATGGACTAGCTCAACAGGACGAAGAAGTCTGGTTGGAACTCTATCACAACTACATTTATGTTAATTCCTTATATGGTCATGCTCCTCATGGCTGGGCTGGTGGAAGCAACAGTGCGGCATTGAAACTAGCAGTAGGAGACACTGTCTATATCGATATGAAATCACACAACACAAATATTTATGGTAGAGCGGATGAAATATATGCTTCCTTTTCTGGATACCTGCTGGCTCCTATGGGAGGAACATCGATTGTCGGATAACTAGTTTTAAATATCTGCTATAGATTCTCTCTTCCTTTAGTGGTAACATTTATAGGCGAGTAGTAGGTTATTAAAGAAAACGATGTATTATCTGTTGTATTTTTTTTTATATTAAAATATATTACAAGTATTTTAAATCTTAATTGATCTTAGAATGATTATTTTTTCCTTGACTTAAATTCTTTTTTCCATTTTTTATTCAACAATATATTGCACCCTATTAAAAAAGAAGGATGGAAGATACCAGAGGGACAGTCAAACTCATAAATCGAAAATAAACTGGCGACGCCTGGCTAAAATGACTTATTATTTCTTATTAACAATTTACTTCACTAGTCCAGCAATCTAGTGAAGGGTGGCTTTCTAATTTTATAAGTAATCCAGGGTTACTCTCTGGTTGATTTTATGAACAACGAGACGTGTGTATACAGTTATAACCTTTAATGCAGTAAATGCATGTTTTATGAACCCTATAGAAGGATATCACCCATAGTCGATATAATAATAATACTTTATTCCGAAAGCAATACAGCTTATAGGATACATATACACATTTTAACACCAATATAAGAATTTTACAAGAGATATATAATATATATAAATATAAGGTGTGCATGAAAGAACATATAATACATAATGCATAATACACAATACAAAATACGAAATACGAGCGGAGAATGATATAATACTTAAATAAAGTGAGAACAAAAATATTATTTATTGCAATTAAATTCTAAGTTTTTCTGCAGATTTTAGAAATATACCTAAGTTATTCAATTCTTTTATATTTCTGACAGATAACAACTGCATAAGTTTGTATGTAGAAGGATTTCTCCAATAATACTTTTTTATATACTTTTCTCGAATTTGACTATATTTTTTACATTCAAGTATAAAATGGTATTCATCTTCAATAGAGCTAGTATTACAATTTGTACATAGTCTATTATTTTTTATCAACATTATAATATCTACCTGTTTCTATACTTAATATATGAGCTGATATACGATATTTACAAATGTATGGTTTGTATATATAATTTACAGGTCTATCTAAGTAAAATTGCAATGTGTGTGTACTATACATATATCTATACAAATGACATTTATATGAATTCTCAAAAAACATAGTTACTTCACTAATGAATGCACCAAGCATTCTTTCTTTTAATTGCGATAGAAAAATATCTTTACAAACTACACTTTGGTTTAACCAAACATAATTAAATCCATATCTTAACAAAATATCTCTAATTTTACAACACCAGTTTTGTTTATCGTTCTTTTTAATAAAAACTTCTGTCATACATCTCATCATAGCAATTCTTTAATATACAATTTTCTGTACTCAAAATTTTTAACCAATAGTTGACCATTCTATACTGCCTTTCAATGTACATTGGCAGTCTACCTAATTCACAATAAATCATATTAGTTACAGCACTCATTTTGACTTTAAGAATACGTTTTAAAAAATATAAATGAACTTTTTCGATATTTGGTGCCATATGAAATCCCCATATTTCCGAGCAATAATTCAGTATACTTGCTACATAAGTATCAAATAATGACAATAAAGTTTCAGGATTATAATAATCATCATGTATTTTATTGAATATACTAAACTCAGCCTTTTTACCCTGTTCTGATAGTTTCTTTTGAGTATTTGCAAAGTTACCAGTATAATAAAATAAAATTCCCAAATACATGAACTCGTTACATATATCAATAGCCTTTCCATTTATATACCATTGCTCTTCTGGTCTAATTTTCCCTTTGTTTCTAAAAACTACAAGTTTGGTTTTTGACAAATTTATGTACAAATCATACTTATTTGAATAAACATTTACAGCATCGATCATCTTTTGTAGATCAGTTATACTTTCACTAAATAAAACCATATCGTCAGCGTACATTAAAGTACAGATTTAACATTTTAAGTTCATATGATTTACAATTTTGTGTAACAAGTTCTATCTCCATACAGTAGTATGAGTACAACAGAGGAGATAAGGATTCCCCTTGCATTAGACCAACAGTACATTAAAAAAATTCAGAAAATTTTCCATCATCATGTTTTTATTTCGCTATACATACATTTAAAAGTCTACCAGTTACTCCACATCTGACTAATCGTTGCCATAATTTGTAATGTGTGACACTATCAAAGCTCTAGTGTAATCTACAAAGCCAACATTATAAACGTTTACCTTTACTCAAAGAATTCGTGATAAGGGAATAAAGGGCAAAGACGGCATCGACTGTTCCAAATCCAGGACGGAAAGCAAATTGTGCATCTGTCAACACATTATTCTTTTCACTCCATTGTAGTAACCTTGTATTCAGCAGCGAGGTGAAGAATTTCCCAACATGCGATACTAAAGATATTCCACGGTAGTTCAGCGTTAGGGTCATTTACGTCTCCTTTTTTAAAAACAGGTACGATAATACTGTTAAACCATATTTCAGGGAAATTTCCGGAATTAAGAATATTATTAAAAAGTTTGCACAATATTGGAATAAGTACAGTTTTTCCAGCAATAAGATATTCGTTCATGATGTTGTCGAACCCAGTAGATTTATCATATTTCAATTTCCTCAAGCATTTTTCTAATTCGGTATCTGTAAATGGAATGTCTAGTTCCTCGTGTATGTTTGGTAACGTTTCTGTATTCGTTGCCTTGTCCGTTTCTGTGTTATTTGACATTAAGTTTTTAAAATGTTTCTGAAATTGTTCCAAAGTTATTTTATGTCCGTTTTCGGTCTTTTGGTCTTTTTTATCTTCGCAAATTTTTCAACATATTACCTTGTTGGTTTTTGTAATGTCTTTTAAGTTAAGTCTCCGTACATTTATATTTCTGTTTAGCTAAGTTTAGTCTTATTCTGTTGCCGTTAGAATGGTTTGCATTAAAAATATTCAAAGCTAATTTGTATTGTCTATAAAGATTCTTGCAATCTTCTGAAATCCACGGTTTATCTATTTTAACAAACGATTTTCGACTTTTATTATCATTACTATCTATACAATGTTCACAATAATCTGTAAATTCAACTTCTGTTTTGGTGTATTGTTCACAAATTTCTGTAACCAGGTTATTCAAATCGCCAACACATTTGTCAATATCGTTCTCATGTTCCGTTAAATTTAACATTAAATCACCAATCTTTTGAACATTTGTCAGCATGTCATTTACAAGACTGTCTTTAAACCCTTCATTCCATTTCACTTTGTTGTAAACAGATTTTACACAAGTACATTGATCATTAATCTTTCTATCAACATTTAAATATAATTCAACACTTAATGGAGCATGACATGAAAACATATTAAAATCTTTAACAGTTAATGTCTTGATTAAAGTAAAAATACTGTCTTGTGATATCAACATATAATCAATTAAACTACAACCGTTTTTATTTTGAAAAGTATATTTACTACTATCAGTACCAAATCTGCCATTACATATTCGTAAACCTGTAGATTTACATATATCAAGTATACGACGCCCAAAACCATTTGGGGCTTTTAAGTCTTCGGACAATCTATCTGTAATTTTATCATCAGAAACATAACTTATAAAGTCAATAGTGTCAAGTAAATGTTTATCTAGCGTGTCTTCTACAATAAAATCCGGTTCTATACCAACTCTTCCATTCAAATCACCTATGACAGACACAGTTCCTAAAGTTGCAAATAATTATGTCACCCGATCGACAATGTCGGGTGACATATTGCTTTTCCTCTGTTTCTTTTTCCCTATTATTATGGCACCCTCAACGGAGTTGGGGTGACATATTGTTATGGCACCCTCAACGGAGTTGGGGTGACATATTGTTATTCTACGTTTCTTTTTTTTCTTATTATGGCACCCTCAACGGAGTTGGGGTGACATATTGTTATTCTACGTTTCTTTTTTTCTTATTATTTTTTTTCTTCCACTTTTTTTTGTCCAGCTTATATCTTGGAATTTTATGAACCAATGGTAATGGAACTTAACCATAATGTTGACCAGCATGTGCAGATTTGCAATCGGGATATGGCATTTTCAAGATGGCCGCAGTTACCATGGAAACGGAACAAATGTGAAAAAATACAGTTTTTCGTTTTGGTGAACTGTTTGGATATGCTTTAAGTCAGAATCATTATATTTTAATACAATGTAGGTGCCCACTATATACAGGTGTTGGATGATTTTGGCACTCATTGGAACTACTATGTTGCCATGGAAACTACTCCAAAAAATTCAAAAATCTCAAAATGTTCCAAACTTGATGAAACTTCACAGTAACGATGAGCAACATTGGAAGATGTGGAATTTGGCGTTGGAATTTCCAAAATCGCTGTTGTTACCATGAAAACAATGCAAAAAGGTCAAAACTGTGAATTTTCACAGAACATTCTAGAACATCAATGTTTAATTTATTCTAGAGACATTAAATGGTATATGATTGTATATGATTATGGAGGGAAAAAATTGCAGCGGGGGTTTGACCTTGGAATTTTCAAAATGGCCGCCGTTACCATGGAAACAGCAAAAATACAAAAAAATTCAAAATGCTTCAAATTTATTGAAACTTGTAACAAATGTTGCTCAGCTAATGTAGACTTGACTTTTGAGTTTGGAATTTCCAAAATGGCCGCCGTTACCATGGCTACCGCTCACCTGGCAATAGGGGAAGGGTGCCATCCGCTATTGCTTGCAATCGCAAATCTAGTTATTTTTATTATTCTTCCACACATTTTGTCCATCGTGTTTCTAAGAATTGAGTGATCCAATATTGTTGGAACTATAACATAATGAGGACCCCCATTTGAAGTTGTGCACCTTGCTATGGAATGGTAAAAGATGGCCGCCGTTTCCATGGAAACAGCACAAATGCGAAAAAAATCAAAGTGTTCCAAACTGGAAGAAACTCCACAGGAATGGTAACTGGCATGTGCTGATTTCCAGTTTGACTTTGGAATTTTCAAAATGGCTGCCGTTACCATGGAAACAGCTAAAATATCAAAAATTCTAACTCTTTCGTTATAACATCCAACTGGATGAAACTTTACGAAAATGTTCTCCAGTATGCCAAGATGTCCAGACAATATTTGGATAGTTCAAAATGGCCGCCGTTGTCATGGAAACTGGGGCCAAAGTTTGCATTGACCCTATGGAAAAATGCATAAAATCAGCATTTTTTCAGAGAGTAGTGCACCAAAGTAAATGAAACTGTATTGATATATAACATGACATGTGGCAAAGAAATGTACGCTTTTAGAATTTTGGAATTATCTACTGTAACCATGGTTGCAGCACAAATGTTCAAAATTTCCAAAAAAATCAAAATGCTGCAAACTGGATGAAACTTTACAGGAATAGTAACTGACATGTGCGGAGTTGCATTTTGAAGTTGGAATTTCCAAAATGGCTGCCGTAACCATGGAAACAGCAAAATTGTCCAAAATTTCAAAATGCTCTAAACCTAAAGAAATTTTACAAAAATGATGACTTGCATGTGTAGATGCACTCTTTGACTTTGAAATTTTCAAAATGGCTGCCGCTCGCCTGGCAATGGGGGGACGAGGGTGCCATCCGTTATTGCTAGCAATTACAAATCTAGTTATTCTACGTTTCTTTTTTTTCTTATTATGGCACCCTCAACGGAGTTGGGGTGACGTATTGTTATTCTACGTTTCTTTTTTTCTTATTATTTTTATTTTTCTTCCACGCTTTTTGTCCAGTCCATATCTTGGCACTGTATGCTCCAATGGTGATGGAACTATACCATAATGTTACCCAGCATACGAAGTTTTGCGAACTGGGTATGGCACCGTCAAGATGGCTGCCGTTACCATGGAAACGAAACAAATGTGAAAAAATCCAGTTTTTTGTTTTGGTGAACTATTTGAATACTATTTAACTCAGAATCATTATATTTTAATACAATGTAGGTGCCCACTATATACAGGTGTTGTATGATTTTGGCACTCATTGGAACTACTATGTTGCCATGGAAACAACTCCAAAAAATTCAAAAATCTCAAAATGTTCCAAACTTAATGAAACTTCACAGTAACGATGAGCAACATTGGAAGATGTGGAATTTGGCGTTGGAATTTCCAAAATCGCTCTTGTTACCATGGAAACAATGCAAAAAGGTCAAAACTTTGAATTTTCACAGAACATTCTAGAACATCAATGTTTAATTTATTCTAGAGACATTAAATGGTATATGATTGTGGAGGGAAAAAATTGCAGCGGGGGTTTGACTTTGGAATATTCAAAATGGCCGCGGTTACCATGGAAACAGCAAAAATACAAAAAACTTCAAAATGCTTCAAATTTATTGAAACTTATAACAAATGTTGCTCAGCTAATGTAGACTTGACTTTTGAGTTTGGAATTTCCAAAATGGCCGCCGTTACCATGGCTACCGCTCACCTGGCAATAGGGGAAGGGTGCCATCCGCTATTGCTTGCAATGGCAAATCTAGTTATGGCACCCTCAACGGAGTTGGGGTGACGTATTGTTATTGTACGTTTCTTTTTTTCCTTATTTTTATTATTCTTCTTCAACACTTTTTGTCCACACAGTTTCTCGGAATTGTATGGACCAATGTTGATGGAACTATACCATAATGTGGACCAGCATATGAAGTTGTGCACCTGACTTTGGAATGGTCAAGATGGCTGCCGTTTCCATGGAAACTGCAAAAATCCGAAAATATTCAAAGTGTTCCAAACTGGAAGAAACTCCACAGGAATGGTAACTGGCATGAGATGATTTGCAGTTTGACTTTGGAATTTCCAAAATGGCTGCCGTTACCATGGAAACAGCTCAAATATGAAAAATTCTAACTCTTTCATTATAACATTGAGCTGGATGAAACTTTATGAAAATGTGACCCAGTATGCCAAGATGTCAAAACAATATTTGGATAGTTCAAAATGGCTGCCGTTGTCATGGAAACTAGGGCCAAGTTTTGCATTGACCCTATGGAAAAATGCATAAAATCAGCATTTTCTCAGAGAATAGTGCAGCAAAGTAAATGAAACTGTATTGATATATAACATGACATGTGGCAATGAGATGTCTGCTTTTAGAATTTTGGAATTATCTACTGTAACCATGGTTGCAGCACAAATGTTCAAAATTTCCAAAAAAAATAAAACGCTGCAAACTGGATGAAACTTTACAGAAATAGTGGCTGACATGTGTGGAGTAGCATTTTGAAGTTGGAAATTCCAAAATGGCCGCCGTAACCATGGAAACAGCAAAATTGTCCAAAATTTCAAAATGCTCCAAACTTAATGAAATTTTACAAAAATGATGACTTGCATGTGTAGATGCACTCTTTGACTTTGGAA
The DNA here is from genome assembly GCF_963676685.1 of Mytilus edulis. Lineage (NCBI taxonomy): Eukaryota > Metazoa > Mollusca > Bivalvia > Mytilida > Mytilidae > Mytilus > Mytilus edulis. Next base: position 82,297,116 of record NC_092348.1, read on the forward strand.
TTTTCAAAATGGCTGCCGCTCGCCTGGCAATGGGGGGACAAGGGTGCCATCCGTTATTGCTAGCAATTACAAATCTAGTTATTTTTATTATTCTTCCACACATTTTGTCCATCGTGTTTCTAAGAATTGAGTGATCCAATATTGTTGGAACTATAACATAATGAGGACCCCCATTTGAAGTTGTGCACCTTGCTATGGAATGGTAAAAGATGGCCGCCGTTTCCATGGAAACAGCACAAATGCGAAAAAAATCAAAGTGTTCCAAACTGGAAGAAACTCCACAGGAATGGTAACTGGCATGTGCTGATTTCCAGTTTGACTTTGGAATTTTCAAAATGGCTGCCGTTACCATGGAAACAGCTAAAATATCAAAAATTCTAACTCTTTCGTTATAACATCCAACTGGATGAAACTTTACGAAAATGTTCTCCAGTATGCCAAGATGTCCAGACAATATTTGGATAGTTCAAAATGGCCGCCGTTGTCATGGAAACTGGGGCCAAAGTTTGCATTGACCCTATGGAAAAATGCATAAAATCAGCATTTTTTCAGAGAGTAGTGCACCAAAGTAAATGAAACTGTATTGATATATAACATGACATGTGGCAAAGAAATGTACGCTTTTAGAATTTTGGAATTATCTACTGTAACCATGGTTGCAGCACAAATGTTCAAAATTTCCAAAAAAATCAAAATGCTGCAAACTGGATGAAACTTTACAGGAATAGTAACTGACATGTGCGGAGTTGCATTTTGAAGTTGGAATTTCCAAAATGGCTGCCGTAACCATGGAAACAGCAAAATTGTCCAAAATTTCAAAATGCTCTAAACCTAAAGAAATTTTACAAAAATGATGACTTGCATGTGTAGATGCACTCTTTGACTTTGAAATTTTCAAAATGGCTGCCGCTCGCCTGGCAATGGGGGGACGAGGGTGCCATCCGTTATTGCTAGCAATTACAAATCTAGTTATGGCACCCTCAACGGAGTTGGGGTGACGTATTGTTATTCTACGTTTCTTTTTTTCTTATTATTTTTATTTTTCTTCCACGCTTTTTGTCCAGTCCATATCTTGGCACTGTATGATCCAATGGTGATGGAACTATACCATAATGTTAACCACCAGATGAAGATTTGCTTTTTGGGGGTGGCACTTTCAAGATGGCTGCCGTTACCATGGAAACGGAACAAATGTGAAAAAATCCCGTTTTTTGTTTTGGTGAACTATTTGGATACTATATAACTCAGAATCATTATATTTTGATATAATGTAGGTGCCCACTAGATACAGGTGTTGGATGATTTTGGCACTCATTGGAACTACTATGTTGCCATGGAAACTACTCCAAAAAATTCAAAAATCTCAAAATGTTCCAAACTTAATGAACTTTCACAGTAACGATGAGCAACATTGGAAGATGTGGAATTTGGCGTTGGAATTTCCAAAATCGCTGTTGTTACCATGGAAACAATGCAAAAGGTCAAAACTTTGAATTTTCACAGAACATTCTAGAACATCAATGTTTAATTTATTCTAGAGACATTAAATGGTATATGATTGTGGAGGGAAAAAATTGCAGCGGGGGTTTGACTTTGGAATATTCAAAATGGACGCCGTTACCATGGAAACAGCAGAAAATGCAAAAAACTTCAAAATGCTTCAAATTTATTGAAACTTATAACAAATGTTGCTCAGCTAATGTAGACTTGACTTTTGAGTTTGGAATTTCCAAGATGGCTGCTGTTGCCATGGAAACTGATAAAATGTGAAAAAAATTGCAAATTCTAAATCTTTCATTAGAAGACCTAGCTGGATGAAACTTTCTGGTAATGTTCCTTGGTATATAGATATAGGAAGATGTGGTGTGAGTGCCAATGCTTAGATGTTGTTACAATATTAGAGAATTCCAAAATGGCCGCCATTGTCATGGAAACAGGGCGAAAGTTTAACATTGGCCCTATGGGAAAACACATTGAAGCTGCATTTTCTAAAGTTTAACATTGGCCCTATGGGAAAACACATTGAAGCTGCATTTTCTGCAAGAATATAAAATCAAACCTTCTACAACTTAATGGATATGTAACATGGCATGTCCTAAACAGGCACCTGTCTTTGGAATTTTGGAAATGGTACCCGTTACCATGGAAATAGCAAAAAAAATTCAACAATTTCAAAATAATAAAAAAATAATGAAAAGTAGCAAAAAGATTAATGGAACTATACCATAATGTTACCCAGCATATGCAAATTTGAGAACAGGGTATGGCATCATCAAGATGGCTGCTGTTGCCATGGAAACTGATGAAATGTGAAAAATATTGCATATTCTAAATCTCTCATTTTAAAACCTAGCTGGATGAAACTTTATGGTTATGTTCCTTGGTATGTCTAGATGTTGTTACAATATTAGGAAATTCTAAAATGGCCGCCATTGTCATGGAAACAGGACGAAAATTTAACATTGGCCCTATGGGAAAATACATTGAAGCTGCATTTCCTGCAGGAATTTTTGATCAAACCTTCTACAACTTAATGGATATGTAACATGACATGTCCTAAAGTGGCACCTGTGTTTGGAATTTTACAAAATGGTACCCGTTACCATGGAAATAGCAAAAAATTCAAAAATTTCAAAATGCTCAAAAAGTAATGAAAAGTTACAAAAAGATTAATAGACATCTGTAAATGCCGTCTTTGACTTTTTATTTTTCAAAATGGCTGCTGCTCACCTGCTAATGTGGAAAGGGTGCCATTCGCTATTGCTTGCAATGATTTTGTTAATTTTTTGTACCTGTGTATCTGTATTTAACTTATAAATGGACTTAGTTTTTCTTCCAGTCAACATACACACAGTCTGCAGTTAAAGTTTTTAAACATGTATTAGATTCATAAACTATTCTGGATTTTTACCAAACTTGGACAGAAGCTTCTTATATAAGTACACAGCCACGTTCGGTCAGAATGGGGATTTCAGTAATGTGCATTGACTGTTTAAACTTTTAAAAATGGCTGCAGTTTAGTGGCAATATGAACAGGGTGCCATCCGCTATTGCTTGCAATGGCAAATCTAGTTTTTATTATTCTTATTCCACACTTTTTTGTCCAGCTTAGTTCTCGGAATATAATGGACCAATTTTGATGGAACTATACCATAATGTTCACCACCATGTGTAGTTGTGCACCTTACTTTGGAATTAAAAAAAATGGCTGCCATTGCCATGGAAACAGCAAAAATGTGAAAATGTAATGGAACATTCCAGAACATTAGGGTTAAATTAATTCTACAGCCATTAAATGTTATATGATGGTATAATATTATGGGAAGCACAATATGAAGCAGCAGTATGACTTTGGAATTTTCAAATGTTGCCATGGAAACTGTTCAAAAGTAGCAAAATTTGAAAATTCTTCAAAAATGTATGAAACGTTACAGAAATGTTAACTTGTAAATCCAGATGCGGCATTTAACATTGGAATTTCCAAAATGGCTGCCATTACCATGGTTGCTGTTTTGTGCAATTGGCGGACCAGGGTGACATCCGCTATTGCTTGCAATGGCAATTCTAGTTATTAAGTCACCAAAACGGAGTTTTGGGGACTTATTGTTTTTGTATCGTTTCTTATTATTATGGCACCCTCAACGGAGTTGGGGTGACATCTTGTTATTGTTCGTTTCTTTTTTTTATGGCACCCTCAACGGAGTTGGGGTGACGTATTGTTATTCTACGTTTCTTTTTTTCTTATTATTATTATGGCACCCTCAACGGAGTTGGGGTGACGTATTGTTATTCTACGTTTCTTTTTTTCTTATTATTATTTTTCTTCCACACATTTTTGTCCAGGCGATTTCTCGAAATCCAAAGGACCAAAGTTGATGGAACTTTACTATATTAAGGACACCCATGTGCAGAGTTGCAGGAAACATGGAATGGTTCAAGATGGCTACCGTTACCATGGAAACAGAACAAATGTGAAAAATTCCAGTTTTTGGTTTTGGTGAACTGTTTGGATATGCTTTAACTCAGAATCATTATATTTTAAGACAATGTAGGTGCCCACTATATACAGGTGTTGGATGATTTTGGCATTCATTGGAACTACTATGTTGCCATGGAAACTACTCCAAAAATTTCAAAAATCTCAAAATGCTCCAAACTTCATAAAACTTCACAGTAACGATGAGCAACATTGGAAGATGTGGAATTTGGCGTTGGAATTTCCAAAATATCTGTTGTTACCATGAAAACAATGCAAAAAGGTCAAAACTTTGAATTTTCACAGAACATTCCAGAACATCAATGTTAAATTTATGGGAGAGACATTAAATGGTATATGATGGTATATATGATTATGGAGGGAAAAAATTGCAGAGGGGGTTTGACTTTGGAATATTCAAAATGGCCGCCGTTACCATGGGAACAGCAAAATTATTAAAAACTTCAAAATGCTTTAAATTTAATAAAACTTATAACAAATTTTGCCTAGCTTATGTAGACTTAACTTTTAAATTTTCAAAATGGCCGCCGTTGCCATGGAAACAGAAATTTTGTTCTGAATGGCTGCCGCTGGCCTGGCAATGGGGAAAGGGTGCCATCCGCTATTGCTTGCAATGGCAAATCTAGTTTTTCTTATTCTTCTTCCACACATTTTGTCCGTCGTGTTTCTCGGAATCCTATGGACCAATGTTGATGGAACTTTACTATAATGAGGACCCCCATGTAAAGTTGTGCACCTTGGTATGGAATGGTAAAAGATGGCCGCCGTTTCCATGGAAACAGCAAAAATGCGAAAATAATTAAAGTGTTCCAAACTGGAAGAAACTCCACAGGAATGGTAACTGACATGTGCTGATTTCCAATTTGACTTTAGAATTTTCAAAATGGCTGCCGTTACCATGGAAACAGCTAAAATATCAAAAATTCTAACTCTTTCGTTATAACACTCAGCTGGATGAAACTTTATAAAAATGTTACCCGGTACGCTTAGATGTCAAAACAATATTTTGATAATCCAAAATGGCCGCCGTTGTCATGGAAACTGGGGCCAAGTTTTGCATTGACCCTATGGAAAGTTGCATAAAAACTGCATTTTCTCAGAGAGTATTGGAACAAAGTAAATGAAACTGCATTGATATATAACATGACATGTGGCAATAAGATGTCTGCTTTTAGAATTTTGGAGTTATCTACTGTAACCATGGTTGCAGGACAAATGTTAAAAATTTCCAAAAAATATCAAAATGCTGCAAACTGCATGAAACTTTACAGGAATAGTGACTGACATGTGCGGAGTTACATTTTGAAGTTGGAATTTCCAAAATGGCTGCCGTAACCATGGAAACAGCAAAATTGTCCAAAATTTCAAAATGCTCCAAACTTAATGAAATTTTACAAAAATGATGACTTGCATGTGTAGATGCACTTTTTGACTTTGAAATTTTCAAAATGGCTGCCGCTCGCCTGGCACTGGGGGGACGAGGGTGCCATCCGTTATTGCTAGCAATTACAAATCTAGTTATGTCACCCGATCGACAATGTCGGGTGACATATTGCTATTCCTCTGTTTCTTTTTCACTATTATTATTATTATTATGGCACCCTCAACGGAGTTGGGGTGACATATTGTTATTCTACGTTTCTTTTTTTATGTCACCCTGACGGAGGTCGGGTGACATATTGTTATTGTACGATTCTTTTTTTCTTATTATTCTTATTCCGCACTTTTTGTCCAGCTTAGTTCTCGAATCTGAATGGACCAATGTTGATGGAACTATAACATAATGTTAATCACCATGTGTAGTTTTGCACCTTACTTTGGAATTAAAAAAATGGCTGCCATTGCCATGGAAACAGCAAAAATGTGAAAAATAGAAATGTGTTCCAATGTATATGAAACTTCTATGATATAAAGAGACTCATGCACACTTCAACATGGTACATTTTTTTTTCAACTGGGGGGTCTCTAGATATAATTTGAGGGGGGTGAATTTTTCATGGAACATTCCAGAACATAAGTGTTAAAAGAGTTCTACAGACATCAAATGTCATATAATTGTATATTATTATGGGAAGAAGAATATACAGCAGTAGTTTGACTTTGGAATTTTTAAAATGGCGGCCGTTACCATGGAAACAGCACAATTGTTGAAAATTGAAAAACGTACATAACGCTATGAAAACCGTCAAAAAGATCTTTTGCAATGCATATATCTACATTCACTGATGAAAAAAAATCAAAATGGCTGCTGTTTAGTGGCAATTGGGGAACCAGGGTGACATCCGCTATTGCTTGCAATGGCAATTCTAGTTCTTATTATTTTTATTCTTCCACACATTTTGTCCACGCTATTTCTCGGAATTGAATGGACCAATGTTGATGGAATTATACCACAATGTGGAACACCATGTGAAGTTGTGCAGCAGGCTTTGGCATGTGCAAGATGGCCGCCGTTACCATGGAAACAGAACAAATGTAAAATTTTTTTTTTTGGTTTTTGGTGAATAATTTGAATATTCCTGAACTGAAAATCATCAAATTTTTATATATTGTTGGTGTCCACTATATACAGGTTTGAGATGATTTTGGGAATCTTTGGAACTACTATATTGCCATGGAAACTAAATATGTTTAGCATTAAACCCTATGGGGAAAATCTTAAAGTAGTATTTAAACTCTTAATATGGTATATCCAACCATTAAAACTTTAATGGTATGTTCCTTATCATGTGCCAATGCGGTAGGTGTCTCTGGAATTTTGGAAATGGTCAACGTTACCATGGAAACAGCAGAAATGTCCAAAAATTTCAAATTGGTCCAAACTTTCTAAAAATTGACAGACATGTTAAGTGGCACATCAAGAGTTATCATTCGACTTTGGAATTTCCAAAATGGCCGCCGTTTCCATGGAAACAACACAAAAATCAAAATCAAAATGCTCCAAAATTGATGAAATTCTACAACAACGTTGATAGACATCTGTAAATGCGCTCTTTAATCTTTGAAATTTCAAAATGGATGCCGCTCGCCTGGCAATGGGGGACGAGGGTGCCATCCGTTTTTGCTAGCAATTACAAATCTAGTTATGGCACCCTCAACGGAGTTGGGGTGACATATTGTTATTCTACGTTTCTTTTTTTTCTTATTATGTCACCCTGACGGAGGTCGGGTGACATATTGTTATTGTACGATTCTTTTTTTTATTCATAATCTTTCTTATTATTCCACACTTTTTTGTCCAGACTATTTCTCAGAATTGCATGAACCAATGATGATGGAACTTAACCATAATGATAACCACCATGTGTAGATGTGCAATCGGGGGTCGGCATTTCCAAGATGGCTGCCGTTGTCATGGAAACAGAAAGAATGTGAAAAATCGGAAAGTCTCTCAAATTGAATGAAACTTTGTATAAATGATCTTTGGCATGTGAGGATCTGCCATCCATCTTTGGAATTTTCAAAATGGCCGCTGTTGCCATGGAAACAGTACAAGTGTTAAAATTTTCAAAATGCTTCAAACTTCCTAAAAAATCGCAAAGTGATGTATTGTGAAGTAAATATGTTAATCTAATGTTATAAAAAAAATCTAAATGGTTGCCACTTAGTGGTAATTGGCGGCCCAGGGTGACATCCGCTATTGCTTGCAATGGCAATTCTAGTTATGGCACCCTCAACGGAGTTGGGGTGACGTATTGTTATTCTACGTTTCTTTTTTTCTTATTATTTTTATTTTTCTTCCACGCTTTTTGTCCAGTCCATATCTTGGCACTGTATGCTCCAATGGTGATGGAACTATACCATAATGTTACCCAGCATACGAAGTTTTGCGAACTGGGTATGGCACCGTCAAGATGGCTGCCGTTACCATGGAAACGAAACAAATGTGAAAAAATCCAGTTTTTTGTTTTGGTGAACTATTTGAATACTATTTAACTCAGAATCATTATATTTTAATACAATGTAGGTGCCCACTATATACAGGTGTTGTATGATTTTGGCACTCATTGGAACTACTATGTTGCCATGGAAACAACTCCAAAAAATTCAAAAATCTCAAAATGTTCCAAACTTAATGAAACTTCACAGTAACGATGAGCAACATTGGAAGATGTGGAATTTGGCGTTGGAATTTCCAAAATCGCTCTTGTTACCATGGAAACAATGCAAAAAGGTCAAAACTTTGAATTTTCACAGAACATTCTAGAACATCAATGTTTAATTTATTCTAGAGACATTAAATGGTATATGATTGTGGAGGGAAAAAATTGCAGCGGGGGTTTGACTTTGGAATATTCAAAATGGCCGCGGTTACCATGGAAACAGCAAAAATACAAAAAACTTCAAAATGCTTCAAATTTATTGAAACTTATAACAAATGTTGCTCAGCTAATGTAGACTTGACTTTTGAGTTTGGAATTTCCAAAATGGCCGCCGTTACCATGGCTACCGCTCACCTGGCAATAGGGGAAGGGTGCCATCCGCTATTGCTTGCAATGGCAAATCTAGTTATTTTTATTATTCTTCCACACATTTTGTCCATCGTGTTTCTAAGAATTGAGTGATCCAATATTGTTGGAACTATAACATAATGAGGACCCCCATTTGAAGTTGTGCACCTTGCTATGGAATGGTAAAAGATGGCCGCCGTTTCCATGGAAACAGCACAAATGCGAAAAAAATCAAAGTGTTCCAAACTGGAAGAAACTCCACAGGAATGGTAACTGGCATGTGCTGATTTCCAGTTTGACTTTGGAATTTTCAAAATGGCTGCCGTTACCATGGAAACAGCTAAAATATCAAAAATTCTAACTCTTTCGTTATAACATCCAACTGGATGAAACTTTACGAAAATGTTCTCCAGTATGCCAAGATGTCCAGACAATATTTGGATAGTTCAAAATGGCCGCCGTTGTCATGGAAACTGGGGCCAAAGTTTGCATTGACCCTATGGAAAAATGCATAAAATCAGCATTTTTTCAGAGAGTAGTGCACCAAAGTAAATGAAACTGTATTGATATATAACATGACATGTGGCAAAGAAATGTACGCTTTTAGAATTTTGGAATTATCTACTGTAACCATGGTTGCAGCACAAATGTTCAAAATTTCCAAAAAAATCAAAATGCTGCAAACTGGATGAAACTTTACAGGAATAGTAACTGACATGTGCGGAGTTGCATTTTGAAGTTGGAATTTCCAAAATGGCTGCCGTAACCATGGAAACAGCAAAATTGTCCAAAATTTCAAAATGCTCTAAACCTAAAGAAATTTTACAAAAATGATGACTTGCATGTGTAGATGCACTCTTTGACTTTGAAATTTTCAAAATGGCTGCCGCTCGCCTGGCAATGGGGGGACGAGGGTGCCATCCGTTATTGCTAGCAATTACAAATCTAGTTATGGCACCCTCAACGGAGTTGGGGTGACGTATTGTTATTCTACGTTTCTTTTTTTCTTATTATTTTTATTTTTCTTCCACGCTTTTTGTCCAGTCCATATCTTGGCACTGTATGATCCAATGGTGATGGAACTATACCATAATGTTAACCACCAGATGAAGATTTGCTTTTTGGGGGTGGCACTTTCAAGATGGCTGCCGTTACCATGGAAACGGAACAAATGTGAAAAAATCCCGTTTTTTGTTTTGGTGAACTATTTGGATACTATATAACTCAGAATCATTATATTTTGATATAATGTAGGTGCCCACTAGATACAGGTGTTGGATGATTTTGGCACTCATTGGAACTACTATGTTGCCATGGAAACTACTCCAAAAAATTCAAAAATCTCAAAATGTTCCAAACTTAATGAACTTTCACAGTAACGATGAGCAACATTGGAAGATGTGGAATTTGGCGTTGGAATTTCCAAAATCGCTGTTGTTACCATGGAAACAATGCAAAAGGTCAAAACTTTGAATTTTCACAGAACATTCTAGAACATCAATGTTTAATTTATTCTAGAGACATTAAATGGTATATGATTGTGGAGGGAAAAAATTGCAGCGGGGGTTTGACTTTGGAATATTCAAAATGGACGCCGTTACCATGGAAACAGCAGAAAATGCAAAAAACTTCAAAATGCTTCAAATTTATTGAAACTTATAACAAATGTTGCTCAGCTAATGTAGACTTGACTTTTGAGTTTGGAATTTCCAAGATGGCTGCTGTTGCCATGGAAACTGATAAAATGTGAAAAAAATTGCAAATTCTAAATCTTTCATTAGAAGACCTAGCTGGATGAAACTTTCTGGTAATGTTCCTTGGTATATAGATATAGGAAGATGTGGTGTGAGTGCCAATGCTTAGATGTTGTTACAATATTAGAGAATTCCAAAATGGCCGCCATTGTCATGGAAACAGGGCGAAAGTTTAACATTGGCCCTATGGGAAAACACATTGAAGCTGCATTTTCTAAAGTTTAACATTGGCCCTATGGGAAAACACATTGAAGCTGCATTTTCTGCAAGAATATAAAACCAAACCTTCTACAACTTAATGGATATGTAACATGGCATGTCCTAAACAGGCACCTGTCTTTGGAATTTTGGAAATGGTACCCGTTACCATGGAAATAGCAAAAAAAATTCAACAATTTCAAAATAATAAAAAAATAATGAAAAGTAGCAAAAAGATTAATGGAACTATACCATAATGTTACCCAGCATATGCAAATTTGAGAACAGGGTATGGCATCATCAAGATGGCTGCTGTTGCCATGGAAACTGATGAAATGTGAAAAATATTGCATATTCTAAATCTCTCATTTTAAAACCTAGCTGGATGAAACTTTATGGTTATGTTCCTTGGTATGTCTAGATGTTGTTACAATATTAGGAAATTCTAAAATGGCCGCCATTGTCATGGAAACAGGACGAAAATTTAACATTGGCCCTATGGGAAAATACATTGAAGCTGCATTTCCTGCAGGAATTTTTGATCAAACCTTCTACAACTTAATGGATATGTAACATGACATGTCCTAAAGTGGCACCTGTGTTTGGAATTTTACAAAATGGTACCCGTTACCATGGAAATAGCAAAAAATTCAAAAATTTCAAAATGCTCAAAAAGTAATGAAAAGTTACAAAAAGATTAATAGACATCTGTAAATGCCGTCTTTGACTTTTTATTTTTCAAAATGGCTGCTGCTCACCTGCTAATGTGGAAAGGGTGCCATTCGCTATTGCTTGCAATGATTTTGTTAATTTTTTGTACCTGTGTATCTGTATTTAACTTATAAATGGACTTAGTTTTTCTTCCAGTCAACATACACACAGTCTGCAGTTAAAGTTTTTAAACATGTATTAGATTCATAAACTATTCTGGATTTTTACCAAACTTGGACAGAAGCTTCTTATATAAGTACACAGCCACGTTCGGTCAGAATGGGGATTTCAGTAATGTGCATTGACTGTTTAAACTTTTAAAAATGGCTGCAGTTTAGTGGCAATATGAACAGGGTGCCATCCGCTATTGCTTGCAATGGCAAATCTAGTTTTTATTATTCTTATTCCACACTTTTTTGTCCAGCTTAGTTCTCGGAATATAATGGACCAATTTTGATGGAACTATACCATAATGTTCACCACCATGTGTAGTTGTGCACCTTACTTTGGAATTAAAAAAAATGGCTGCCATTGCCATGGAAACAGCAAAAATGTGAAAATGTAATGGAACATTCCAGAACATTAGGGTTAAATTAATTCTACAGCCATTAAATGTTATATGATGGTATAATATTATGGGAAGCACAATATGAAGCAGCAGTATGACTTTGGAATTTTCAAATGTTGCCATGGAAACTGTTCAAAAGTAGCAAAATTTGAAAATTCTTCAAAAATGTATGAAACGTTACAGAAATGTTAACTTGTAAATCCAGATGCGGCATTTAACATTGGAATTTCCAAAATGGCTGCCATTACCATGGTTGCTGTTTTGTGCAATTGGCGGACCAGGGTGACATCCGCTATTGCTTGCAATGGCAATTCTAGTTATTAAGTCACCAAAACGGAGTTTTGGGGACTTATTGTTTTTGTATCGTTTCTTATTATTATGGCACCCTCAACGGAGTTGGGGTGACATCTTGTTATTGTTCGTTTCTTTTTTTTATGGCACCCTCAACGGAGTTGGGGTGACGTATTGTTATTCTACGTTTCTTTTTTTCTTATTATTATTATGGCACCCTCAACGGAGTTGGGGTGACGTATTGTTATTCTACGTTTCTTTTTTTCTTATTATTATTTTTCTTCCACACATTTTTGTCCAGGCGATTTCTCGAAATCCAAAGGACCAAAGTTGATGGAACTTTACTATATTAAGGACACCCATGTGCAGAGTTGCAGGAAACATGGAATGGTTCAAGATGGCTACCGTTACCATGGAAACAGAACAAATGTGAAAAATTCCAGTTTTTGGTTTTGGTGAACTGTTTGGATATGCTTTAACTCAGAATCATTATATTTTAAGACAATGTAGGTGCCCACTATATACAGGTGTTGGATGATTTTGGCATTCATTGGAACTACTATGTTGCCATGGAAACTACTCCAAAAATTTCAAAAATCTCAAAATGCTCCAAACTTCATAAAACTTCACAGTAACGATGAGCAACATTGGAAGATGTGGAATTTGGCGTTGGAATTTCCAAAATATCTGTTGTTACCATGAAAACAATGCAAAAAGGTCAAAACTTTGAATTTTCACAGAACATTCCAGAACATCAATGTTAAATTTATGGGAGAGACATTAAATGGTATATGATGGTATATATGATTATGGAGGGAAAAAATTGCAGAGGGGGTTTGACTTTGGAATATTCAAAATGGCCGCCGTTACCATGGGAACAGCAAAATTATTAAAAACTTCAAAATGCTTTAAATTTAATAAAACTTATAACAAATTTTGCCTAGCTTATGTAGACTTAACTTTTAAATTTTCAAAATGGCCGCCGTTGCCATGGAAACAGAAATTTTGTTCTGAATGGCTGCCGCTGGCCTGGCAATGGGGAAAGGGTGCCATCCGCTATTGCTTGCAATGGCAAATCTAGTTATTATTATTTTTCTTCCACCTAGTTTTGTCCGGCAGTTTTCTCAGAGCCAAAGGAACCAATCTGAATGATGGTGCACTATAACAAGGAACCCTGACTTTCCAGTTGCAGTGCAACTTTGGAACTAAAAAATGGCTGCCATCACCATGGAAACCGAAAAATAATGGAAAATTACAGTTTTTGGTTTTGATGAATTATTTGGAAATGCTTTAACTTAGAATCATTATCTTTTGATACAATGTAGGTGCCGGGCATATACTGCTTTGGGATGATTTTGGCAATCATTGGAACTGCTATGTTGCCATGGATACTACACCAAAAATTTCCAAAATATGGAAATGCTCCAAATTTTATGAAACTTCACAGTAACGATGAGCAACATAGGTAGAGGTGGAATTTGGCGTTGGAATTTCGAAAATGTCTGCTGTTACCATGGAAACAATGCAAAACAGGTCAAAATGGTCCAAAAACCTTAAAGTGGCATTTACTTTCTTAAAATGGTAGGTCAAATTGATCGAAACTTTGATGGTATGGTCCCTCCCATGTACCAATGTGGTATATGCCATTAAATTTTGGGAATGGTCTCTGTTGCCATAGGAACCATCACAAATGTCAAAATTTTCAAAAATTTCAAAATGCTTCAAAATTGATCAAGCTTCATATGATTATAGACTGTCAAGTCTGCTTGAGACTTTTGAAGTTGGAATTTCCAAAATGGCTACCGTTGCCATGGAAACTGGAAAAATGTCAAAAATTCTCAAATTGCTTTGAACTTAATGAAACTTCATATTATTGTTACCTGACAAGTAAAGATGAGACTTTTGACTTTGAAATTTTCAAAATGGCTGCCGTTGCCATGGAAACAGCAGAAATGTGAATTTTAAAAAATGCTTTGAATGTACTGAAAATTTACAGAAAAAATCGATTGCCATGCATAAATGTGCATTCACTGTTAAACAATTTTTAAATGGCTGCCGCTTAGTGGCAATTGGGGGAAGGGTGACATCCGCTATTGCTTGCAATGGCAATTCTAGTTATGGCACCCTCAACGGAGTTGGGGTGACATATTGTTATTCTACGTTTCTTTTTTTTCTTATTATTTTTCTTCTTGCAACAAATTTTGTCCAGGTGATTTCTCGAAATCCAATGGACCAATGTTGATGGAACTCTACTATAGTAAGGACCCCCAAATGCAGAGTTGCAGTAAGCATGGAATGGTTCAAGATGGCTACCGTTTCCATGGAAACAGAACAAATGTGAAAAAATCCAGTTTTTTCTTTTGGTGAACTGTTTGGATATGCTTTCACTCAGAAACATTATATTTTGATACAATGTAGGTGCCGGCCATATACAGGTGTTGGATGATTTTGGCACTCATTGGAACTACTATGTTGCCATGGAAACTACACCAAAAATTTCAAAAATATCAAAATGCTCCAAACTTCTTGAAACTTCACAGTAACGATGAGCAACATTGGAAGATGTGGAATTTGGCGTTGGAATATCCAAAATATCTGTTGTTACCATGGAAACAATGCAATTAGGTCAAAACTTTGAAATTTCACAGAACATTCCAGAACATCAATGTTAAATTTATTCTAGAGACATCAAACTTTATGAAAATGTTCTCCAGTATGCCAAGATGTCAAGACAATATTTTGGTAGTTCAAAATGGCCGCCGTTGTCATGGAAACTAGGGCCAAGTTTTGCATTGACCCTATGGAAAAATGCATAAAATCTGCATTTTCTCAGAGAGTAGTGCACCAAAGTTAATGAAACTGTATTGATATATAACATGACATGTGGCAATGAGATGTCTGCTTTTAGAACTTTGGAATTATCTACTGTAACCATCATGACCATGGTTGCAGCACAAATGTTCAAAATTTCCAAAAAAAATATGTGCTGCAAACTGGATGAAACTTTACAGGAATAGTGACTGTCATGTGCGGAGTTGCATTTTGAAGTTGGAATTTCCAAAATAGCCGCCGTAACCATGGAAACAGCAAAATTGTCCAAAATTTCAAAATGCTCCAAACTTAATGAAATTTTGCAAAAATGATAACCTGCAGGTGTAGACGCACTCCTTGACTTTGGAATTTCCAAAATGGCTGTCGCTCGCCTGGCAATGGGGGTACGAGGGTGCCATCCGTTATTGCTAGCAATTACAAATCTAGTTATGTCACCCGATCGACAATGTCGGGTGACATATTGCTTTTCCTCCGTTTCTTTGTTATTATTATTCTTATTCTTCCAATGATTTTTGTCCGGCAGATTTTTTGAAGGCAATGGAACCAATCTTAGTGATAGTCAACTATAATGAGGAACACAAAATTTCGGGTTGCAGTAGGTCATAGGACCATTAAAAATGGTTGCCGTTACCATGGAAACGGAACAAATGTGAAAAATTCCACTTTTTGGTTTTTGGGAATTATTTGGAGATGCTTTAACTTAGAATCATTATATTTTGATACAATGTAGGTGCCGGGCATATACTTGTTTTGGATGATTTTTGGCATTCATTGGAACTACTATGTTGCCATGGATACTACACCAAAAATTTCAAAAATATCAAAATGCTCCAAATTTAATGAAACTTCACAGTAATGATGAGCAACATTGGAAGATGTGCAATTTGGCGTTGGAATTTCGAAAATGTCTTGTGTTACCATGGAAACAAGGCAAAAATGGTCAAAACGCTTTAAAAAACCTTAAAAAGTGGCATTTACTTCCTTAAAATGGTAGGTCAAATCCATTGAAACTCTGCTGGTATGTTCCCTCCCATGTACCAATGTGGTATCTGCCATTAGAAATTTGGAATGGTATCTGTTACCATAGAAACCAGACAAAATGTCAAAAATTTCAAAAATTTCAAAATGCTCCAAACTTGATGAAACTTAATAAATTTGTTGACTGTCTAGTCTGCATGAGACTTTTGAAGTTGGAATTTCCAAAATGGCCACCGTTGCCATTGAAACTGCAGAAATGTCAAATATTTTCAAAATGCTCCAAACTTAATGAAACTTAATATTATTGTTAACTGGCATGTATAGATGAGACTTTTGACTTCGGAATTTTCAAAATGGCTGCCGTTGCCATGGAAACAGAAGAAATGTTAAACTTTTGACAATACTCAAAATGTCCTGAAAATTTACAGAAAGATATATCGCAATACGTTGATCTGCATTTACTGTTAAAATGTTTTCAAATTGCTGCCGCTTAGTGGCAATAGGGGAAGGGTGACATCCGCTATTGCTTGCAATGGCAATTCTAGTTATTATTATTTTTCTTCCACCTAATTTTGTCCGCTCGCTTTCTCAGAGCCAAAGGAACCAATCTGAATGATGGTGCACTATAACAAGGAACCCTGACTTTCCTGTTGCTTTTCAATATTGGCACTAAAAAAATGGCTGCCATCACCATGGAAACGGAAAAATGGTGAAAAAAAATAATTTTGGAGTTAGGTGAATTGTTTGAGAATGCTTAACCTAAAAATCTTTAGATTTTAATACAATGTAGGTGCCCACTATATACTGCTTTGGGATGATTTTGGCAATCATTGGAACTGCTATGTTGCCATGGATACTACACCAAAAATTTCCAAATAATGAAAATGCTCCAAATTTTTTGAAATTCTAGCATAACGATGAGCAACTTTGGTAGATGTGGAATTTGGCTTTGGAATTTCCAAAATGTCTGCCGTTTCCATGGAAACAATGCAAAAAGGTCAAAATGCTCCAAAAACTTCAGGGTTTGGTGAATAACTTTGGTATGCTTGAACTTAAAATCATCAAATTTTTATACAATATAGTTGTCCACTATATACAGGTTTTGAATGATTATGACAATCATTGGAACTACTCTGTTACCATGGATACAGGATCAAATATTTCAAAATGCTTCAAAATGCTCCAAAATTGATGAAACTTAATATTATTCTTGACTGCCAAGTCTGGATGAGACTTTTGACTTTGGAATTCCAAAATGGCCACCGTTGCCATGGAAACTGCAAAAAAGTCAAAAAAATTCAAAATGCTTTAAACTTAATAAAACTTGATATTATTGTTAACTGACAAGTAATGAAGAGGCTTTTGACTTTGAAATTTTCAAAATGGCTGCCGTTGCCATGGAAACAGCAGAAATGGTAAATTTTTTAAATGCTGTGAATGTACTGAAAATTTACAGAAAGATGTATTGCCATGCATATATGTGCATTCACTGTTAAACGATTCTGAAATAGCTGCAACTTAGTGGCAATTGGGGGAAGGGTGACATCCGCTATTGCTTGCAATGGCAATTCTAGTTCAATTTGTTCTTGTAAAACATCAAATACATCTATATTATACTTTTTATAATACACATTTCGATCAGGTGGCATGTAAATAACACACATGTATAAATTTTTATTGTTTGGCATAATTCGTTTGTCAAATTTTAACCAGATCATACTATCAACTTCATATTTAGTTACATCAATAATACCCTAGTCCCACTAGGCCACGATCGCACTACGATTTGTGAAAAAAATGCAAATTTTGATGATCGTGGTACGATCGTGTAGGTCGCAGTAAGGTCGTACCACGGTCGTGGTGAGGTCTTCAAGATCGTGAAGAGCGTGGCCAACTTTGAACATGTTCAAAACAATCGTGGTGCGGTCGTGGCGAAATAAGGTCGTAGTGAGAGCGCACTAAGATCGTAGTAAGATCGCTGTACAATCGTAGCGAGAGCGTAACGAAAGCGTGATTCTATTCGGAGAGATTGCGCTTCGATCTCACAGCGACGTTATCACGACCTTACTACGACCATCACGTTCTCACCGCGACCCAACTACGACTTTACCACGCTGTACACGACCATAGTACGATTCTAGCACGCCCTTGCCGTCCTCATCACGCTCTTCTCACGACCTTACTACGTTCACACTACGTCGTACGACCATCATTTTTATTGTCATTTTCACATAAAATTATAAAAAAATATCCCTAGATTTTGTTTGTCTGAATGTATTTATTTATTTGCTCTAACGGCTCAACCATGCTTCTCGTTTTTATATAGAGTAGACCGTTGGTTTTTCTCGTTTAAATGGTTTAACATTAGTATTTTTTGGGCCCTTTATAGCGTGCTGTTCGGTGTGAGCCAAGGCTCCGTATTGAAGGCCGTACCTTGGCCTATAATGCCGGGTTTACTTTTATAGATTTTTACTTTGATGGAGAGTTGTCTCATTGGCACTCATACCACATCTTCCTATATATATTGACACATCGGTGTCATCTCTGCTATCGTTCACTAAAATATCGTCATTTGAGCTTTATGGACCAGCAATAGGTTGTAATTTAGGTTTGATTGGTCGTTCCGACATCTCTTGATGACAAGTATTATACTACTTATGTGTATAGTATCAGTTTAATTGAAGTCTGGAGCTGGCATGTCAGTTAACTGCTAGTATAGTCTGTTGTTATTTATGTATTATTGTCATTTTGTTTATTTTCTTTAGTCACATCTTCTAACATCAGACTCGGACTTATCTTGAACTGAATTTTAATGTGCGTATTGTTCTGCGTCTACTTTTCTTCATTGGCTAGAGGTATAAGGGGAGGGTTGAGATCTCACAAACATGTTTAACCCCACTATTTTTGCGCCTGTCCCAAGTCAGGAGCCTCTGGACTTTGTTAGTCTTTTACTATTTTTAATTTTAGTTTCTTGTGTACTATTTGGAGTTTAGTATGGCGTTCATACTTTGCTCCCTCTGCCTCTACATCAACCCCTACCACCACGCCCACGTGTTCTAATAATTTTGGTGTCATGACTGTATTGTTTCCGAGAAATCTCCGTTTTAATCAGAAATAGAAGGAATGGAACTATATTAATATGAAACACGATATTGACGGTATTGCTGAGAACGTAGTATAATCGTGGTAAGAACGTGCTATAATCGCAGTAAGATCGTGTTGCAATCGGATAATTCGTGGTATGGTCGTAGTGAGAACGTGAAGAGCGTAGAAAGATCTTTATAAGCGTAGTGAGGTCGCAGAATAAGCGCGGTGAGAACGTGGTTTAATCGTAGAGGGATCGTTGTTGAAGCGTAATTAGGACGTAGTAGCATCGTGAAAGCAACGAAAATTAACTTTTTCATGCCGCTCATACTGCGACCTCACCACGATCTAAATTTATTTTAGATCGCGGTGAGCGTGGTGCGATCGTGGTCTAGTGGGACTGGGGCTTAAATTGACATAGCTATTTTTTATAGAACAATACTACTCCACCACCACCACATTTTGATCTAGCCAAATATTTCTTTTCATGGCCATCTAATTCAAACTCATCCGGACATTTGACCCAACATTCACTTAGACATAAAACGTCGTATTTAGATGCAATTTGAACAAATTCCTTATCACGTAGCTTTCGCACTAGGCCTTTTGAAATATTCCAAGCACATATATTAATAGCACTTTGTTGGGTTTCAGATATTTTATTTACACTCTCCGCTGACTCCTAATATAACCTTCCCATATTTCTCCGTTCACATAAAGTTTATCATCTACAATATACGCTGTTTTATTCCGTTTTCTTTCTGTCAGCATTATCGGAACCAATTTTTTCCGCCGTTCAACAATTTCACGGGGGTACTGCGGAGTAATTCCGAACTTTGTGTCTTTTAAACGACCTGATGCATTTTTAACTTTTGCTCTATCCGACAGCCTACTAAGTGTTTTCTTCAGCGCAGCTTGCTCGTCGTGTACATCTGATAGAAATTGGGCGTTTTGTTCAAGATGATTTAACCGTTGCTAACAACTGCTTAATTCTGTATCAACAGATTTAAACCTATTATCAATTAACTCCAATCGTTCTTCTATTTTATCAAGCCTTTGTCATTTTGAGATCTATGCACGTTACCTTTTGACAGAGTTCTCTAAATGTATTTTCGATTCCCGGTGACATGGGATAAGTCATAAATGGGGGAACGGATGACGGGAGTAAACAGTTGAATAATTTTGTTAATATGTCATTCCAGGTGTGCTTGTTAAAGGTGTGTATTGAAAGGAATTATTCATATCTTTTACAACGTTATAGGTGTCATTTGATTTCTGCTCACCAGTGTTTACATGTACCTTGTCTTTCTGTTTCTTTCCCGTAGACTGTTTTACACACTGTCGTTTATCTGCAAAACTGTTTTGATCTGACGACGAGGAATCAAAAGTATATTGCTTATTTTGATTTTGATTGTTTCTTCTTCTTCGTCGTGTCATAACTTTAACTCATGTTATAATCCAAAAACATTAAATATTTCGCTACTAAATTTTTCACAGCCATTCATTCCGGCGCATGCTCAATAGATAAGAGAGGGACGAAAGATACCAGAAGGTCAGTCAAACTCATAGATCGAAAACAAAATGACAACGCTATGGCCATTGACAAAAAAGAAAAAAAGACGAACAGACAAATATATACTACTTTGTTTTTTAAAACATACCATACAATCTATGTCTATTTTGTTTAATTCTACTAACTTTTACCTTAACGTTGAATATAGGCTACCTCTCTAGTCTCTCTTTAGTAATACAGTTCATTTTATTTTTATTTCAGTTAAAAAATCTCTTAATATTTTAACTCTGATTAAAATGGGTCTTTTATTTCTTTTTTGTCCAACAGTTCGTTGAGTTTGCACCGTGTCAATAGTAAACACCTATTGACTGGGTGTGAGGGTAATAGTAAGTTTTTTGTCCCTGAGATACCAACTAATGCTCGAGGCAAAGCCGAGAGCAATAGTTGGTATGCGAAGGGACAACAAACTTGCCATTACCTGCACAACCAGTCATTAGGTGTTTTATTATACTGAACAATACAGTCATTAAGTGTTTTAATATATCAAATTAACTAATTTTCTAAAAGTGTACATATACCATCTGAAAGAAAAGAAAAAAATGTCACATATTTTGACATGCACAAGATGAACTATATGGGTTTTTTTTTTATAGTTCTTCTTGTAATTGTAAATATTTCATTAATTACAATCAAGACTAAAAATACTTGTGTTAAATTTTCCGTGCATATGATAAATTTAAGCTAAAATACACCAAACGCAAATTCACTTTTAGAATACGACGACCGAACCCATATTATGAATAAGGTTCTATATTTTAGATCTTTAAAAAATGAGTGCGAAGATTTTCTTCTATAATCTTAAACAATATAAAAACAAACAACAATGTAACGAAAACAGAACAATAACATAATGACGGGATGAATATGTGCAGTGCAACGTTTTATAAATCGTCTGCCTACACCTACTTTTGTCTAGTTTACTGAAGGTGTCAAATCGTCTGCCCACACCTATTTTTGTCTAGTTTACTGAAGGTGTCAAATCGTCTGCCCACACCTATTTTTGTCTAGTTTACTGAAGGTGTCAAACCGTCTGCCCACACCTATTTTTGTCTAGTTTACTGAAGGTGTCAAATCGTCTGCCCACACCTACTTTTGTCTAGTTTACTGAAGGTGTCAAATCGTCTGCCCACACCTATTTTTGTCTAGTTTACTGAAGGTGTCAAATCGTCTGCCCACACCTACTTTTGTCTAGTTTACTGAAGGTGTCAAATCGTCTGCCCACACCTACTTTTGTCGACTTAACCGAAGACAAATGTAATCGAGATAGTCAAAGGTCGAATGTATTTGATTTATTCTGCATTAGGTGAACGATATCAAAATGAAAATAACGCTTTATGACCAAGATGCGTACGCAGGGTTGATCTAGATTGACTTTCATTGGGAACCCTATAAGTTAGAATTCGATGGTTTCTCAATCATTGAGGGGTTTTATTACACACACAAAAAATGTTTTAAAACGAAAAGCAAAATAAATCTAAGTTCAAGAAACGATTTAAATCAAAACTTGATAATAAAACTTTGAGGAGCTTAATGAACAATAGAGAGCTAAAACAACTTCTGAAAATGTTGTGGCGAAGTAGTCGGAACCATAGGTACTTACTAGTTTCTTAATTTATCAACGAAAATATCTAGAAATGTTTATGTCGTGAATTTATCTTTAAAACCTGATGATTTTCTATATTGATGGGTAATGTTTTCCTTAAATAGTGACCTTATACGAACTAGACGTAATCTTGTTTTGCAATATAGATAAGGAACAGTATGTTATTAATAAGATAAAAAAAAGTCGAAACGGAAACTCCTTTATCATATGGCAAAATCAAACGCTCAAACACATAAAACGAATAAAAAAACAACTGTCATACAAGTTATTTTCATATTCCTGACTTCAGTACAGTCATGTCCTTATGTAGAAAATGGTGGTTAAACCTGGTTGTATAGTTAGGTTACCTTCTCATATTTACGACAGTCGCATAGAATTTCATTGTATTTACAAGATTGTGTGAAAAAAACAAACTGACAAAACAGCTAGAAATGTCAAAAATTGGGGTATAGTTGAAAACATTGTGTTATTATTTCTAATTGAACAAATAGCTATTTCTACACAGAAAAACAAAATGGGAAAAGATTATATAGACAAAGTCTATAAGCAAGTAAAGACAGAAATATAAAGATGACCATTACACAATAACGCAACGCGCGTCTGGCATATTAAATTATAATCCTGATACCTTTGATAACTATTTACGCAATAACACAATGTCGGCTCGTATAAATACCGAGCAACGCTAATTTAATATTACTAGAAATAGACCAAACAGTTAAGGTTTAAAATCTACAAAGACAAATAGAAAGAAGGGTATAACACGTAGTTATATGATAACTACTGTCCAGAATCTATACTCAAGGCCATCAGGATTTATTTTTGAAGTTGATGCGGGAATATTTATTAACAAGAACTTGGTATAAACCGATGAATTTTTTCTCGTTTGTCATAAATTCTTTAACTGCGATGACCACTTATTTCAAATTCGAGAACGAGTATAAAAATGAGACGAAAAAGGTTGTGTCTTTTGTTCCTTTAATTTCTAGTTCTGGAGGATATGTAGGGGGAACCTATTAAGTAAAGGTTTTGTTTTTGACAAGTGTCTGAAAGAACTTCAACTCGAATACAAATAAAGATGAAGTCGGCAAGTAGAGAAGCACAGTTCGCTCCCATATGAATGTCGTAATGTTGTTGAAAAATGTCTACCTCCAGATTATACAAATATGTTGTCAATAAGAAATAACAGCATACTGATCACTTGTTCCTCTGTTTTAGTTTTTTGTTCACTATTACCAAAATATGCCTTATGGTAATAAATTTGAAGCATATACAACCATTTTTTTTTTATTGAATAGCATTGTGGATTATTACTGTTAGACGTAATATTGTCAGTTTAACATGGGAAATTGTTGTATACTGTTTGTCTTTTTTATTTTTATAGCCATAGCGTTGTCAGTTTATGAGTTTGACTGTCCCTTTGGTATCTTTCGTCCCTCTTTCGAGACGATTTATATTAGCGTTATTTTTCTACTCGCAAAAATTAGTTGGTTTACAGTACTTAGGATTTTCTACCAGAAAAATAGATCACTCAAGGTGTATTTTGCTAATTCTTTCCTCAAAGCTCTTCATACTTTTTTTTTTTATTCTTGAGTCATCAATGAGTCTTTTGTAGACGGTAGCCGCGTCTAGCGAACACATTTCTTCAAGCCTAGTATACTGTGTATGCTTTTATTTTCGTGGGTACAAATACAAGCCTATTGATTGATTGATTGATTGTTGGTTGCTTAACTCCAGTGGCAAATATTTCATGCATATTCAGGACGAGAACAAGTTCACAATAAATACAATAGGTAGGTCTTGATATAATACAGGCCATCTGGGATGATGGTCGGGGAAATTTGGACTGCCACTGGAAAATGAGGGTATATTGGATAAGGACAGAAATTTTGCCTTGCAACAGGCCACCTACGGACCCCTCAAAGAGTTGTTGCAAGGGTTCTTAACGTGCAAAGAGCGTGGCACTCTCTTTACACGAGGCATCGGATTTAACGTCCCCAATCTGACCGGACGTGACTGCGAACTTGATACATCCCACACAGCCAAACGGACGCCCCACTTCGGCAAGCGTTTTACTGTCGGTCGGAAGAAGACCAAGTGACCATATTTCTATTCCCCAGTCACCCTTGGGGGAACAAGCCTATTGAAAATTTGGTGTTTGTTGAACATTTAATTAAGTGGTTCACCTGTTTTTGTTATGTAATTTTATATCTAATTAGTTATCAAAGGTATCAGGATTATAATTTAGTACGCCAGACGCGCGTTTCGTCTAAATAATAATCATCAGTGACGCTCAGATCAAAATAGTTAGGCCAAACAAGTACAAAGTTGAAAAAGTATTCGATACTTTGAAGGCAAATGCAAATATAACTAATCTATTTGATGAAAAATACAATATTTGGCCTGGCGCTCTTACTGAAATGTTTTTCAAATAATTTTTTTTATTCAACAATATATTGCTTGCTGTTAACAATTTAATTCAAAAACTAAAATTAAAAAATATATTTAAAAAAAGCTTTCAAGTTTTTCAAAGACATTTTCTTCCGGACGAATTTAAGAAATATACCAGGTTATCTTCTCCAAGTTCAATTTAACCTTAACCTTTAATCTATTTGTATAATTTATCTATATGGTAGCACGTTCTACATAACATGACGGCCTTTACATGGTATGTAAGTACACAAAAGGAACAGTTCATTGAAATAAGGTATGAAGGGTATGGTATGTATGCATCATCTG
Organism: Mytilus edulis; assembly: GCF_963676685.1. Taxonomy (NCBI): domain Eukaryota; kingdom Metazoa; phylum Mollusca; class Bivalvia; order Mytilida; family Mytilidae; genus Mytilus; species Mytilus edulis. The sequence goes on from NC_092348.1 coordinate 82,321,895, forward strand.
CTTTGCTAATCCACTATCAGTCAAACTGTCACAGTCAAGAATAGGACACTGCGAAATTGCAGATCCGTTGACGATACTGGATAATAAAGATATGATAGTAAAACATGTCGGTGTCGAGTCGAGCAACCGACTATCGTACCAGTCAATCAATTCGTGATGATGACCTTAAAACTAATGCAGTGTCGATATCAGCCTTTCTATGTCATAACTGTGTTGCAACATTATTTGTGTAACGAGCACACTAAGAGTATTTGCAGTTCCTGACAGCTAGAACAAAGCAAATAACAACTAATAAAAAAATAATGCATCTAAGACTAAAATATCAATCAGTACACGCCCTATAGATTTACTGTAGTATAGTACTAAGACGTCATTAACGGTCAGAGAAACAGGATCGTGTGCGATGCCAAAAAAATAGGTATTAGATTGATGGACAGTGAAAGTGCAAATGTGTAAAACAATAATCTTTCCTATGGCTACTTTCAATAGTCAATTCGTAACAACCCACTTATAATTCAATAAATAAGACGGTTCTTCCCCTATGATTGCAACTTTAAATTGATAAAAATTTCAATCTAAAATTTCGGATCTTTTAATTTTATCCCTTACATTTATATTTCAAGCTGGAATCATATTTGAGTTCTTTTCATGATCTTAATTTAATGTTAATGAGCAAGTGTGTTATATTATTTGTTTCACGTTTTTGTCATAGGAAAATTTCATTGATATCTATCCTTGATATGAACTATAATGTGGTGTTGGGGCTTTTACAATAGACATACAGATCACAGTAAAAACAAATGATAAGAGCTCTACAAGGAGCATGGTATCTGATAATGGGAAAGTTTAAGACTCATTTAAATTTGATTTCGAGAACCGAGAGGTATTTGTCCAAGTAGCAAATACAAGGATGTCAGTTTTTATCTTTTGTGTGGGTGTTACTAACATATTGACGGATACGCCACATTTTTTAGTCGTATAAATAGGGCAGTAGAGTACATACACATCTAATGGGTCATTTTATTTTTTATAAAAGGTTTGTTTTCTTATTTTGGTGGTTAAAATTCTTGTACACAATGCAAAATTTTTGAAGCGACTCACATTTGTATATAGTGTACTTATGCATATCTATTAGCTTTGATCTAGTTCTAGGTTATCATGTTGACCTCTTGGAAGTGACTTTAGAACATGTTTCTTAGTGTACTAGAATGTTCAATATGCTTTTATGGATTTTTTGTGCAGCTACTTTCGGAGTAGGTAAGCCAGACTATAAGATTGATTTATCTATATAAAAAGTAAAATAACGAAGAAACCGATCTCGAAAGAAAGTTCTAATCGTAAAGTCCGTTATCAAATGGAAAATCCAAAAGCTCACAAAACACATCTAACGAATGGAAAACAACGTATGTTCATATTTTAACACTGACATAGATAAGATAAGTTAACCGAATTTAACTGTTCTATTTAGTCATTTTCAATTTATTTTGTAGAAAAATATCGGCTTTCTCATACTTTTGGTTACGAACGAGACAATTGCAAAAAAAGAAAATTATGAAAAAGGGAAATCTGAACTTCATTTGTGGATTATAATCTGACAACGCCATGTAATGAATGAAAGACAACGAAAAGACAAACAAAATTTTACAAAACATTCTACATGAAAAAACTTAACACTATACCAATACACATATTTGTTTAGGGGCCAGCTGAAGAACGCATGCGGATGCGGGAGTTTTTCGCTGCATTGAAAACTCATTGGTGGCCTCCTGCTGTTGTCTGCTCTATGGTCGGGTTGTTGTCTCTTTGCCACATTCTCCATTTTTATTCTCAATATTACTTATTGTATGGCAAGTCATTTAAACTTTCAATCAATATCATTTGTTTCAGCTTACGGCCAAGACGTTTCGGTATTCACAAAAGGTTTTGACAACGATGGACATATAACGAAAGGTTCAATAGTTACCTATCCAAAACACATTACCAATTTCAATGCTAAGTTTACAAGTGATGGTAAGTTCCATGTTCAAGTCCCGGGAATATATGTATTCCATTTCTACGCTTTAAGTTATACTTCGTCTGATTCAAATCTGATGAAGTTATACCGGAATGGTATGTACCTTGTCTCTATTTACGATGACGAGCAAAAGCATAATTCTGATGCAGCTGGGAACACAGTAATACTACAGTTGGAAAGAGGAGATACTGTATACGTCCAGGCCTTAGATAGCTTTAGCTTCAATGTGTATGGTAGAGTTGCAGAAATTTACGTCACATTTACTGGAGGACTTATATTTTCTGGAAGATCAAGTGAGTTTAATTGATTTTGATATTTTAAAGTTAGAGTTAAAATGTGAATGTTTAAGGCAATATCTGCTTCTCCGATCATTCATAATGCAAAAGTAAACATAAATCTGGCCATTATTTTTTACAATCATTTGTCTTTGCCATGAAATTAATCTTTACGAATCAACAGTTTTAAAAACAAATATATAACCTGTATGTTATCCTCAATAATCATATTGCAACATAAAACAACTAAATTCATTTTTATTTTACAACAGAGTAAAAAAGATGATGGTAAATCTATGAATACTTTGTATTTTCTTCTTTCAGCTATAGCCTACTTGTTTTGTTTTTAGTATTATTAAAAATCCTTTTCAAAAGAAAAGATATAAGAAAATATGAAATTACAAAAGAAACAATTATTTAAATACTAGAAGATGAAAAACGATATTGTATGACAGTATGAGTGCCAATGAGACAACTCCCCATCTAAGTCACAATTGTAAAAACAAACCATTATAAGCAAACGTATGATCTTCAACACGGAGCCTTGACTCACACCGAACAACAAGCGTTAAAGGGCCCCAAAATTCAAACGGGAAAATCTACGGTCTTATCTATTTAAAAAGAGAAATAAGAAACACTTGTGAACCACATCAACAAACGAAAACCCACTGAAACATCGGGTTCCTGACTTATGACAGGTGCAAACACATGCAGCGGGTTAAAAAATGATTTTGATCTACGACAAAAAGTTATTTCCAAATCAATAAAATAAAGTGTGAGATTTTTAAAAATATAAAAAAGACAACCATAAGGGAACGACAATATGATATTCAGGAGGGGTGCAGGAGGATTTGTTTTGGATCGGTTATTTATTTTTTGTAAACTTAGAGGACAGGTTATCTATTTTCTAGACTTTGTAGCAAGATTTTTCATTTTCATTAAAGCAAGGAACTTATTATTTATTTCACAACTATATATATAATATTCTAAAAAGTAAAATCACAAAAATACCGAACTCAGAGGAAAATCATTTCGGAAAGTCCATAATCACATGGCAAAATCAAATAACAAAACGCATCAAAAACGAATGGACAAGAACTGTCATATTCCTGACTTGGTACAGGCATTTTCAAATGTAGAAAATGGTGGATTGAACCTGGTTTTATAGCTAGCTAAACCTCTCACGACAGTCGCATCAAATTCCATTATATTGTCACCGATGCGTGAACAAAGCAAACAGACACAATAGATAAAAATGTCAAAAATAGGGGTACAGAAGTCAACATTGTGTTATCATCTTAATCACTATAAAAACAACAAATGTAACAAAGAAGCACAAAAAGGCATACATCAAATTAACATCCTCATTTTGCTTATATTATACGATTTTATTTGTCTATGTAAAATGCACCCATCAAGGATGGAGGGTTTTGAGTACTGGTGTAAAATTGCGCGTTTGAAATTCGCACAGGTAGACATGAAATAATTTTGTCGTTCAAAGTCATGACGGAATACATAAATATAGTCACGTAAAATAGATATAACAAAAACTGACTTAACAGTTAAGGTAATAATAATAAATAAAATGATAGTGTGGTTCAAAGTATGACGGGATACATAAGTACATAGTCACGTCAAATGTACATCACAAAAAAGGGGGTTAACAGTAAAAGTATTATTAATAAATAAAATAATTTTGTCATTCAAAGTATGAAAAGATGCATAGGTACAGAGTCACATCATAAAATAATTTTGTCGTTCAAAGTATGATGGGATACATAAGCACAGAGTTACGTCAAAAGGATATCTCAAAAAACAGACTTAACAGTAAAAGTAATATTAATAAAGACAAATAAAAGAATCATATAACACGTTATTAAGATGATAAACAACGTCAGTACGCAAAATCTATACTTCAAGAACATCGTGTATTATTTGTGAAGTTGATACGGAATATTTATCAATGGTACCTTCCGATGAACTTTTTTAGAAAAAGGACGAGACGTTCTTTGACATACCCCTGGTTCATCAACTTTCTGTTCAGACACTGGTGACGTTTTACAAAGTCTGAGTAGGAGCTGCAAGCTATTGAATACCGAATAAGTTGGGAAATGTATAAAAGACACAATTTTTAAATTATTTGTTTATTATAAATAATACATGTATAGTCAAGTCATTAATATGTACCATTTAATCAAACTTAATCATTATCCTCTGCATAAATGAATCTTCTATATTCCCAATTGCGTATACATGTATTGCATACATACACAGTATTAAAGTTTGGTTGTATCTAGACTTTTTTTTAAAGTATTGGCAAACATGTTTCGGCGAGCAGAGCAAAGCAATTTTTTTTTGAAGGGTTTTGGCGCCACTGAAGGCCCAAGAAGCTATAGATCAATTGATGCAAAATCATGCTTTCTGGGTGATCCTCATACCCTTTCTTAATCTGAAAATGCAAGTTCTGTTTTGGTCTCAAAGCAAAGTGTATAGTTTCAGTGTAAGTTTCTAAGGACAACATCAAAAGACCAATATGCATAATAAAGCAAAAATGTAATTAGTATAGTTGAATCTGTGGCTTCTGTTTTTTTTTTAAACTCATGAGCTAGTTATTAACCAAATTACTATATTTTATATAGTTAAAAGCCAAAAATAGTTATTTATAAAAAATCATGCATCACAGACTAAAAGACATTCCAGGGATTTAGTATTTTAACGTCATGGACAGTCAAAGAAGATATGACTTGTACAATGCCAAAAACAGTAGCTATATATAGGATGGTTAGGAGTAAAACATTTAAATAATAATTTTTTTAAAATGTAACACATAGATATAGTAATTTCTAAATAGAAAATGAACGTGGACGTGTATTTATATTTAAAAAGAAAAAACGTTTGAAAAGAATACAAATTTAGCTATCATGCTTTAATTTTCTAACGATAAACTCGGTAGTTTTGCCAAATTAAATTCAAATATCTAATTAAAACATTGGTAAGATAACCTTAACTGATACGTTTGTTTAAAGGTTCGATGAGTTTACAAGGATCATATAGTGATTAGCATGTGAAATACCATTTATAATAAATAAAAATTAAGGATTTCTTTCCATAACAAATATATTGAGAGAAATAGTATATGTAAAAGACGGCACAATGATTTAAACAATATCTTAGGATTATCCTTATAACAGCTTTGATTAAGAGTCTAACGGTAGTACCAAAATCTGTCATATAATATGTCTTAAGACATGTTTCACTTCCGGAAATCAAGTTCTGGCTTTACTTGTCAGTAACTCAGGAAGTGAGTTTTCGTAACATTGAACGAACATAAGAAGCATTCAGGTTTTCACTACAAATTTTTCATATAGATTTATATGATACACTTTTTATCAATATACTTAATGTTTGGCTCAGTTATTGTACGAGGGCGCCGGGAGATAGTAACAAATTTTGAAATGATGTCTTAATTCCATAATTGATTCCCGATTGAGATATTTTGAGTCTGAGGATTCACATTGTGGTTGTTGCATGCTTAGCTGCAGAGGCTTACCCTGTGCACATGTCTATAAAAGGTAAATTAACAAAAATAAAAACAACTCAAAGGAAAATTCTCAATGGAAAGCCCCTTAATAAATGGCAAAATTAAGTTCAAACACAAATGTTGTCCGATTGCCTTAGATTTACTCGTTTTTGATTAATTTGTTTGCTTTGATGTATATTCTTATTGGATTTATGAGAATTGTTCATCAGTTAACAATTATTCTTATTATTTGTACGTGTAACCTACACATGGTTTCTGAACTGTTTCAGGTGCTTCAAACCCTGTAGCCATGACAGCCGGACTTACTCACGACGTATCCCTTCCCAACGGTGGCACTGTTGTCTTTAATAAAGTCTTCACAAACCTTGGAAATGGATATGATAGCACAACTGGATATTTTGTGGCACCGACAGATGGAGTTTTCTTGATTCATTATTTTGCACGTTCACAGTCTGGACATGTAAGTATTTGTATTAGAACATGAGTCAATTAGTCATAATGAGCCCATCAGCACATCTCGTTTAAAGATTCAACCAGCTTCATTTCAATTCACACGAGCTTTACATTTAGCAACAAGTAAAATATGTTCCACAAACTTTAATCGGTATACTACTGCTGCCTTTTACTCAAGTTTTTCTGTGTAGATGCATATGTACATTATGCAAGGTGAATATCAAACAAGTAGCACAGTGGGCAACGTAGAAAATGGTTTCATGAGTTAGAATATAATGGTACGATTTTTTGCATTCCTCAGATACTAAATCAAGCAAGTTTTGTGAAAACTTTAATTTAGTTATAGTTTACAGCATTATATGAACTAAAGTGTAAAATACAGTATATGAACAGAATGTAATGAATAAATGTTGCAATGAAATGAAAAAGATAACCAAGCGCTCCCCTGTTGTCCGTTTGGTATCCAAGACGAGACGTTTAGTTAAGTTATCATATTTTAAAAGAGTTATTGAATTTAATCATTTACGACATAATTTCTTATTTGAATTATATATTAGTTTGGCTGTTGATTGTTCTCTTTATTCATTGTGACGTTTACAATTTACATGTAAATCTGTTTATTAATTTGAACAGTAGTTTGATAACTTATGCCAAGTTAAGCATAAAACACCTAGCTTTCCGTGATCTTAGCCCATATGGAAGAGAGACGAAAGATACCATAGGAACATTCAAAGCTGAAACTTACATCGTAAACTATCTGACAACGCCATGACAAAAAAAAAACGACTAAAGGTCACACAAAAGTGTGCAAAACACAACATTGAAACGTAAAGACTGACTTACACGAACCCCAACAAAAACCGGGATTGATCTCTACTACAAAAGGATAAGAAAATCCTGCTCCTTAGACAGCCGTAGATTTATTTGTAGGAACATAAAGTGGTTTTTCTTGAAACTGAGAACTAAAAAGAATACACTTTGAATTTGAAATACGACTTACAAATGATTAGTTACGTGTTTTCTTTTTGATTAGTCAGTGATTACGTGATCAACATTTATTTCAGGTAATATTCCTAGATTTATATAAGAATACCATATATGTTAATTCCGCATGGGGGCAACTGACGCATCGGGCAAACGCAGGAAACAGTGCTATATTGGACATGAGAACTGGAGACACATTAAGTATCCGTGGCCGTTCCGGAGAAGCCGTCGCTTTGTCTGGACAGCCTACTGCTGTTTACTGCACATTTTCAATTATGAAATTATCTGAACAAAACACTGCACCATCAGGTAAGGTAATACTTTGTGTTCATTGTAATTAGTTTTCTACATGATATTTCAGTGTCAAAATAGTAATATGTCTATAAATGGAATCTGTCTTTCTTTTGCATAAATCTATGCAAAATTGGAATGGACAGTTAAAGTAAATAATTTTTTATACATTTTGTTCGTATTCAGCGCTTTTCTTGATTGACTTTAATCAACAACACTCACAGCCAAACAACTGAAAGATATGGATGCATAAAAACTTTGAACATTTGATATTTTACTAATGCATAGATTTGTTTAGTAGTACCAGTAGTATTAATTTAAATCAAACGTTCTAATTACTTACATTAGTGATTTCTTAAAATTAAGTATTAAGTAATCATAATGTGATAATGAAGATGACTGTAGCCTTTCTAAGATTTCTAACTTTCATAGTTAATAACCATTTAAATTTTAGGTCTTCACGCAAATCAGATTCAAGCCTTTTCCGCAGTTTTAACAAAGAAACAAAATGAAGGACGACATACAACAAAAGTTGTTTGGGATAAGTTGTATTCCAACCATGGCGGCAATTTCAATATGAGCACAGGTATTTTCACTGCTTCGGTTCCAGGTGTTTATATCTTTAGTTATCATGCTCTTTCACAGGAAGGTCAACCGATGTGGCTGGAACTATATCATAATTATGTCTATGTTAATTCCTTATATGGCAGCGGTCACCTTTTCTCTTACGGGAGCAATAGCGCAGCATTAAAACTTGCACTGGGGGATATTGTGTATATCGACATGAAAAACCACAATACAGGATTATTTGGTGCTGCTGACGAAATATATGGTTCATTTTCGGGATACCTACTTGTTCCAATGGACGGAACATCAATTGCAGGAAGATGATTTACTTTTGTTACAAAGTGATTCTTTTTCGTATGTTTCTTTTAACATTGTTAATAGACGAATCAAAATGAATAAAACACATTTTATTCACACTAATACATCTTGTGAAGTATTTTGAAATCAATAAAAAAAAATACTTTACAGATTTATTTGTGATTTTATAGTTATTACGATAACTTCTTGTACGTTTTTTTTACATTGTCTGTCCTTATTGAGAAATGTAAATAGATATGTCGGAAAAGACTAGGTCCGGTAAGGGCCGATTTTGGCCTCAAAGGAGAAGGCGTATTAAGGCCTAGTTTTGGCCCAAGAAAATAAAATGTTTGATTACCATTTCAAATTGGCACATAATATTTAGAAATGCATCGGATCAAGAAATATAAATGAAAAACTTAAAGATTTTAATCTAATGACGTCACAATTACGTCATAATATGTACTGTTTTCACAAAAAAGATGAAAAAATACAGAATTTATGCAGTTTTTTTATCCTTATTTTCGTTGTAGAAACATCCTGTGCAGCCAAGAAACAACAAAATAATTTAACAGAAGCTTTATTATAATTATTGGCATAATCTCACCAAATATAAAGTTGTTTCTTGGGTGCGCACATACTTTTCAATCTAAAATATACTTAAAATTTGATGAAAAAACAAAGAAAATCATGAAATTTAACATAATATGTGTAACGGGGTATTTTCTGGTCAAATACAACGAAAACTATTCTAGGGTTCTGTTCTTTTAATACACAAATATTTAAGACCCTACAACATATAATAACAAATAATAAATATTCACATGACAAGACAGTACATGTAACATATGGGCAAAGGGGAATAACTACAATTCATATTTATTCCTTTAGATATCTATATACTGAAATAAGTCCTAAAAGCACTCAAATCTAACTCTTTGGTTCACTTTCCAATACAGTATTCATATGTATCTCATAATAATTAATAATTATATACATCTCAAATCTATTAATGAGTTGTCCATTTTATAAATATATTTGAATACAAAGTATACAAATTCTGACCAACATAAAGATATTACATAAACTACACTTCACATAAACAGACAATTACTTGAATAAAACATAGACAGTACAGACATTACAAATAAACAACATAGAACACAATGCTTACCATGTATATGGTACAAAGGTCAGTGTACTAGCTGGAATATCACAGTGCTGTGTACATTAAAATCTGAGCACTAGTCATTTGACAACGTGACAAGGTATTAATCCATATCCTGAATAAATACAAAATATAACATTCATAAGTCCAGTGACAGGACTATTTCACCAATTAAATAAAATATACAACTACATCTAAAATATGTAGTTTCAGAGTTCTGTATTATTCAAATACCAAATTTATCTGTCTTTCACTTTTATTGTAACTTTATAATATTTAAAGTACTAGAATGTTTTATATTAAAATGTTTAATATGACTCTGTGTTTTTATAAAATGATTTAATCTTTTACTCTTTCATACTCCAAATATTCCTCCATTCAATACATACAATCAATCCTTTCACAAAGTATTAAAATGACATACTATTAGTTTGTTAATTAGAAATAAGGTTAATCAACTGACCTGAATATAAGAATATTGAGAATCCAAGAATTATAATACAAATATCATCAATGTCAGAATTGAATATAACAAGCAGGTAATTTTCACTACATTCCAATATGTCTGCAGTATAAATCTACCAGAAACAATGAAAAACATATAGTAAGACCTTTGGCCTAAAGATTGACCAATCAAAAGGTTAGAATTTTCCCTCCAAAATGATATGAAAGAAAAGAGGTTCACCAAAGGGAAAAGAGAATGATACTAGAACAATAGTGCTAGAAATAGAAACAACGAATAACCAAACTATCAAACACTCCAATAAAATTAATATCATCAATATCATATTTGATATATCAATCAAATATGACTCTGCCACAAACTCCCCCTCAATGTAAAATGACGTCCCGGTCATTTACAAGGAGTAATACATACATATAAAAATAGCAATAATAAAATGTCCTAAAATAAATATAATAAAATACTAATCATTAGTAATCACTGCGAGTAGTGCCTCGCCTGCTTGTCTCTCTAATCCTGGAAATAAACCATGTCTCAAACAATCTGATATAAACTTAGCCTTTTGTTCCCACTGTTGCTGTACAGGAACAGCAACCTTGTGAACAAATTTACCTGAGCGCATCCATTCTGGTTCAAGGCGAGTACGTGTTGACCGTCTCGGTACAGGAATTGGAGGTAATGGAATAACAACTGGTTCAGGTTGTGTCACTATCTCAGCCTGTTCATCTCCTGAAGCGCTTCCTTCTGTGCTTTGATCATCAGAATCTCTACTGGCACCAGTTGCAGTAGAGTGGGCGTCCCCATCTAATTCTGTGTCATTCTGTACTGGAGTGTCCATATCTTGTAGAATAGGTTCCATATGATAAGGTGGAATATCATAATCTAATCTAACAAGAACATCTAACTCCTCATCACTACTTTCATAATCAGATGGCTCTGGTGATGGCTGTTCAATTCTTTGTCTTAATCTTGTTCTTGGAGGTGGTACTGGTTTGGGTGGTGGTTCTGGCTTTCTCTGATTGATGTTACCCACAGGCAAAAGAAGATTTCTATGAAGTGTGCGTCTACGGCCCTCTCCGTTCTCCTTCTGTACAGTGTAAACTGGCACATCACTATTCGGTTGACCAATAATAACATACACATCATCTTCCCAACGGTCAGCTATCTTGTGTTTTCCATCATAGGCTACCACTTTCACCAATACTTTATCTCCAATTTCTAAAGTAGCTCCTCTGGCTTTTAAATCATATCCTGTCTTCTGTTTCTCTCTAGCTCTGTCTGCAGCCTTAGATGCCAACTCATAAGCTTTAACAAGTCTTTCTCTTAGTTCCTGAATGTATTTGGACTGTGGCTGTCTGACTGTATCTGTGGTTAGTCCAAAGGCTATATCTATAGGCAAATTAGGTTCTCGACCAAACATCAGAAAATAAGGTGAATGGCTGGTAGCTTCATGGCGGGTACAGTTGTAAGCATGTACAAGTGGAGCAACATGAGTCTTCCAATTTATCTTCTGGTGTGGCTGTAAGGTTCCCAACATGCCAAGTAGAGTCCTGTTGAACCTCTCAGTCATTCCATTTCCCATGGGGTGATAAGGTGTTGTTCTTGATTTCTGTACTCCAAGTAGCTGACAAAGTTCCTTAATCACATTGCTTTCAAAGTTGGCTCCTTGGTCTGAGTGCAATCTCTGTGGTATTCCATAATGCACTATAAAACTGTTAAACAGAGCTTCTGCTGTTGTTCGAGCAGTCTGGTTCCTTGTTGGTACAGCTTGAGCATATCGTGTATAATGGTCAGTAATTACAAGGATATTCTGTATACCTCCTTTAGATGGTTCCAATGTTAAAAAGTCCAAACACACCAACTCCATAGGCTGTGATGATGAAATGTTGATCAATGGAGCTCTGTGTGGGTCTTTCTTTCTCTTGAGACATCTGTCACAATGACTAATCCATTCATCAATATCCTTGTGCATGGCTGGCCAGTAAAATCTATCTCTGACTAAGCTGTTTGTCCTATCTCTTCCTGGATGACCCATCTCATTGTGCAATGCTTCCAATACTACAGGTACATGTGAAGATGGCAGAACTAACTGTCTAACATTTCTTCCATCAATAGTAATCTCCCTGTATAGTATGTTGTCATGCAACTTCAACTGATCAAAGTGTCGATTAAGAGAACTGGATGGTAACTGTCCTTTCTTGGGTTTAGATCCTGACTTCACAAAGTCAATCCAAGGCTTAAGATGTGTATCTGACTGTTGAACTGTAGCCCAATCAATATTATGCTCCACTTGCATATGTAGATCAATGTTCATGGTGTTGATAACATCAGGTTCAACAACTAAAGTGTCAACATATGGTGTTCCTATGGTTCCACAAATTGCCTTGATACTGTCCAAAGATAAGGTAGCTTCCTGTGCTAGTGGTAATCTTGAAAGAGCATCAGCATCGTTGTTAATCTTTCCTGGTCTGTATGCTATGTCAAAATCATATGCTGCAAGTGCTGATAACCATCTATGACCTGTTGCATCTAACTTCGCTGATGTAAGTACGTAAGTTAATGGGTTGTTGTCTGTTACCACATGAAATCGGTTTCCATACAAGTAATCGTGGAACTTATCTGTAATGGCCCATTTCAGAGCGAGGAATTCCATCTTATGAGCAGGATAGTTTTTCTCAGCCTTGGTCAATCCTCTGCTAGCATATGCAACTACTCTGAGTTTGGTTTCTTGCTCTTGATACAGCACAGCTCCTAAACCTAAACCACTGGCATCCGTGTGTAACTCAAATGGTCTGTGATAATCTGGATAAGCCAATATAGGTGCGGTCGCTAAACTCTGCTTAAGCTGATTAAACGCTGTTTCTTCTTTGTCTCCCCAAGTCCAAGAGTGTTGTTCTCTTTTTTTCTTCTTTCCTGATTTTGGCTTTGGTGCTGGCATAAGATCAGTCAATGGTCTTGCTATCTGGCTGAAGTTCTTAATAAATTTACGGTAATAACCAGCGAATCCTATAAACCGTCGAACTTCCTCTGGTGTAGTTGGAGTAGGCCAAGACATCACTTTATCTATTTTCTCTGGGTCTGTTTCTACACCATCTTTGGATACTATGTGGCCAACATACTTAACTCGTGGCATGAAGAATGAGCATTTCCCAGGTGATAACTTCAGGTTTGCTTCTCGGATTCTATCAAATACTAACTTCAATCGCTTAAGATGTTCTTCATAGGAGTCTGCAAAAATAATGACGTCATCAATAAAAATACAACAGATGTTCATATGGTAATCGCTGAGACATTCTTGCATGAGACGTTGGTAAGTAGCTGGTGAATTCGTCAAACCGAATGGCATGCGGTTGTACTCATACAATCCAAGTGGTCCTACAGTAAATGCTGTTCTTTCTTTATGTGCTTCCAATATCTCGACCTGATGGTATCCACTTTTCATATCGATGACAGTAAAGTACTTATTCCCTGCTAAGCGGTCTAGAATGTCCTCTATACGTGGCAAAGCAAATGAATCTTTTTTCGTATGGTTGTTTAACTGACGAAAATCCACACACATGCGAAGAGAGCCATCTTTCTTCTTGACGAGTACTACATTTGATGAATAAGGGCTGTGAGACTTCCTTATAATCCCTGCTCTCAACAACTGGTGAATGTGAGCCTTTACCTCCTCATACATAGCTGGTGGTATGCTTCTATATCTCTGTTTAAAAGGATGGGTTTCATCAAGTTCAATCTCATGTTGTACCAGATGTGTATGTCCAACATCAATATCGCACTTAGAAAAGATGTCGCTGTATGATGTTATGAAGTTCTTTCCTCTCTCAAGTTCATCAGATGACAAATTCTTTACATCAATCTTTACTTGTTCCAAAAGTGGTGTGGCAAAATCTGTATTAGATAAATCAGGCTGGTCTTGAATATCTACTGGTTGTAATTCAGCAATCACTGACTTAGGTTGAATAGTAACAGTTCTAGTTGTTATGTTGCTGATGTTCACATCTATTCGTTGGCTGATTCCATATTTGTAACTAATTAAAGATGGTTCAATATCTAAATCATGTGGTATGACTGACTGCAATGTTTGATGTACCATGGCTGATGTTGAATGATATGGTAATGCTTTATCAATGTAACCAGCTATACATATGTTGGAATTCGGTGGTATGGTTATCGGTTTCTGTTCTGCATTCTTAATGACTGCCAATTGATTCTTGTTCCTTTGTAGCTCTTTTTCTCTCAAAGTAATACAGCGGAATGATGTATACCATGGTGTGGTTAACGAAGCAGACTGTAAAAATTTAATTCCATGTTGTTGACGGCAACTATCCATGATGTTTGTTAGTAAGTTGGTACCCAGTAGGAGTGGTACAGCTGAGTTGTATTCACTGTCAGGAACAACCAAAAATATACAAGTGTGGTGTTGATCTAGCTGTTTAATATGTAAATCCACTTCTATATATCCAATATAAGGTAACGATTCACCATCTGCACATTCAATCTTTAGTAGCTGACTAAAAGTCTGTATCGGTATATGTTGAAGATGCTGGTTGTAGAATGACTTACTTACTGTGGAAACAGTTGATCCAGTGTCTAATAAAGAAGTTGATTCTATTCCTTCCAAAGTAACTTTTGTTTCAGTCGGTGAACCACAAAGTCCAGGTGGTATCTTATTAGCTGCTGTACTTCTACAAATTGGCTGTATGGGGCTGCTATCAAAACTGTCTACATCCCGCCCCTTGGCGTAGACTCCCTGGAGTTTAAATTCTGGAACTGATTCGACTTATTGGCACATCCTCTCGCAAAATGTCCCTCTTGACCACATTTCCTACAGTATATAGGTCTCTGCCTGTCATATGTGGGTTGCTGTCCTTCAAATGCGGGTTGCTGTTTCTCATATCCTTGACCATAACCTCTACCTGTTGTATAATTACCTTGGTAATTACCTCTTTGATTTCCTCTATAACTATTTCCTCTATAGTTTCCTCTATAACTATTGCCTCTATAGTTTCCTCTATAATTATTTCCTCTATAGTTTCCTCTACTTTGATCTTGGTACAAGTTCTGATTTTGATGTTGCTGCATACCAGTTTCAATTCTGTCTAATCTAGTTGTTATTACATTCATGAATCCTGTAAAACCTTCATCTTGTTCATCGTAATCATCCTTATCATCATCATCATCAGTATTCTTAAGCTTAGTGATTGCCTTCTTTGATGTTCCTTTTGTTGTAGTCTTCAATGTAGGCATATCTAAAATGTTATCCTTCTCTATCCTCCGTAAGGCAACACGCAAAGAATCAAATGTCGTATACTTCTCTTTCTCGTAATGGCTGATAGCTTTCAAATTCTGGCGTAATCCTTTCCATAACATGTCATGTAGCATTTCATCTGCTTCAGATCTTTTAACTTTCTCCGTCTGTATAGCTTTCTCCAATATATCTTCTAATCTAAAACTCCATGCAGATATATCTTCATCTTCATGTTGAGTGGCATTGTAAAATTCTCGCATAACAGATTCCTTCTCCTCTACTACACCAAATACGCTGTCCAACTTCTTTAATATTGCTGATAATTCTGCATGTGGACCAATACGCATCACTACTTTTCCTGCTGGATCCTTCAATGATCTCCTTACTGACTGAGTTATTAACTCCTTGCTGTGGGTTTTGTCGTTGATAAGACATACTAGTTCGTATCTCCACAAATCGTATGTTACTTCTCCACCTCCTAACTTATCCTTTCCCGAAAAGAATGGTAATCTTGGTGGGTTGACGTAAGTAGATGTTGGTTTTATTCCTGCTTTTACGTCAGATTTATCCTCCTTAACTAATGATGACATTAAATCCTTTATGTTCTGTGGTATTTGTTCAGGTTTTTCTCCTAAGGATTGCAATGCCTTAGCAAGGTCCTCAAATCCGCTCATGATGACGGTGTATGTATATATATCCTGTTCTATAAATAATTCCTAGTGTTGTTCAAGAAAATGTAAGTTGAAACTACAAATACCTATAATTCAAGTAAACTACTACTAAGTATAAATATGAAAACACCAACAGGTGTAAATAAAGAAATAAAGAGAAGAGAAGGGAAAAAAAAAATGTACTAAGTACTAAATAGACAAACACCTAGAGGTGTAAAATAAAGAGCAAAATAAATATCAGTCAAAACTGAATCAAAATCAAATGTCTGAAAAAAAAAATATAATATATATAAAGTATCAACTAAATGAGAAAATATACTAATGAAAATTAATGTAATGTACAAAGAATATATCTCAAAGTAATATATCAAATCTGAAGAATGAAAGAAATAATCTGAAATAAATTTCAATTATAAATGCTAATCAATAGAAAATGTAAATACAAAATACACAAAAAGAATAGTAATAAGCTTATAAATACAGAATATCAAATGAAATCTAATATGTAATCAATATCGAATCAAAAATAAATAAATGAAAAAGTATAAATAAGAAAATGAGAAATGAAAAACTCAAATGAAGTCAACAACTATCAAGTAAACTTACTATAAATCAGTAAATGTAATGTAAAATAGCAAAATAGTATGAGTTATTTCCCTTTAGTAAGGTGAAATACTAAACTAATACCTGAGTAAATAAATGTATACAATGAATTACCTCCCCTGAATATGAAACAAACTGTAACAATCTACAAAAAATAAAGTGTATTAGAATTATCTCCCTTGATATCAAATCAAACCAATCTACAAAAGATATAAATGTAATATATTAATTATCTCCCCTTACCCAATAAACATAAGAAAAAAATATATATACATACCTAGTAAGTATCAACAAATGTATAGATAATGTAGTGTAGTAAATAATATATATAACTAAAGCATGTATACTAAAGTTCTATATATACCTAACCTATATGTCTCACTCAATATACCATGTATGTATCACTCAATATACCATGTATGTATCGCTCAATGTTATATCTCACGTATAACCTATAAATAATATAATGTGCGACTCACAATACAATCTGTCTCGCTTACCTGTTTACACACATAAAATAAATACTATACTAATACTGCTGCACCTGAAAAGGGCTTCGGTACTTTTATTAAACACTCAACACATATAATGTAATACTATAACTTCAAATAAATCACACTGAACTTTAAGCAACTCCAAGTAAAGTGTAACAAGTAACTGCTTAAATAGCTTACAAAAGCACAAGTCAGTAAAGACTAAAGTTCCAAGTAAAGTATCAACTCAAGTACGAAAAGTACAACTGTCCAATCACAATAAATCAACTAAGTGTCAGGTAGTACCAAACAGTAAAGTATGAAAAGGGATTAGTATCTAAGCTGTAAGTAACGTAAAAGATAGGTATCACATTCTCAAAGTACAAACAACCAATCACAGACACATACACACAATTATACTAAGTGCCTAACCTAATCAAATCCCTATTTATCAAACAAAGTTTAAGTTTAAATAAAAGAAAAATAAAAAAAAAAAAAATAAATAAATTCTATGTAAACAGTCAACCTATATTCTAGTACACCTGTACTGAGACACAAAGTACACTAATGTCAAGGTCACACAATAATATAAAAGTAGAATAATATGATACACAAAATTAATTTACACAACACAAGGACAACACAATGTTAAACACAAATACAAACATGCAATACAAACACAAGATATACACACAATGTACTATGAAATGCGTTGCTTGACTGTAAACGACAACAAAGTATGTATCAGCTTTCTATTTCACTGCCTAATACTATGTTGAATATCAACAAGTCAAAGAACAATAAACATGCAAACAAACAAATGAAATTCTGTGAGCTTACTGTATAAGTCCAATTATCTTACTATATATTGCTCAATGAAATGTCAAGTCAACCAAATATACTGGTATAATACAGTAAACAAGCAAATGCTATGTTTACAAATGCAGTTTTCAATTTTGGATTTCAACAGCTGATTATGTTTCAAGTTTTTACTACATGTACATTCACTCAATGTGCACTATGTAAACACAAATATGTAGGGGGATATATATTCTCACCAATTAAGTATGTCTTTCAATCACAAATACTAAATACACAATGCAAAAGCATAAAAGTTCACAACAATATTATGAAACTGTCTTGTTTTTCTCATCTTTCCATGTGTGTAACAATCACTTCCGGTTCACGGTTCATTCCAGGTCACAGCTTCTGTGAGGCTCCAAATGGTAAATCACGTTGGGCGCCAAATGTAACGGGGTATTTTCTGGTCAAATACAACGAAAACTATTCTAGGGTTCTGTTCTTTTAATACACAAATATTTAAGACCCTACAACATATAATAACAAATAATAAATATTCACATGACAAGACAGTACATGTAACATATGGGCAAAGGGGAATAACTACAATTCATATTTATTCCTTTAGATATCTATATACTGAAATAAGTCCTAAAAGCACTCAAATCTAACTCTTTGGTTCACTTTCCAATACAGTATTCATATGTATCTCATAATAATTAATAATTATATACATCTCAAATCTATTAATGAGTTGTCCATTTTATAAATATATTTGAATACAAAGTATACAAATTCTGACCAACATAAAGATATTACATAAACTACACTTCACATAAACAGACAATTACTTGAATAAAACATAGACAGTACAGACATTACAAATAAACAACATAGAACACAATGCTTACCATGTATATGGTACAAAGGTCAGTGTACTAGCTGGAATATCACAGTGCTGTGTACATTAAAATCTGAGCACTAGTCATTTGACAACGTGACAAGGTATTAATCCATATCCTGAATAAATACAAAATATAACATTCATAAGTCCAGTGACAGGACTATTTCACCAATTAAATAAAATATACAACTACATCTAAAATATGTAGTTTCAGAGTTCTGTATTATTCAAATACCAAATTTATCTGTCTTTCACTTTTATTGTAACTTTATAATATTTAAAGTACTAGAATGTTTTATATTAAAATGTTTAATATGACTCTGTGTTTTTATAAAATGATTTAATCTTTTACTCTTTCATACTCCAAATATTCCTCCATTCAATACATACAATCAATCCTTTCACAAAGTATTAAAATGACATACTATTAGTTTGTTAATTAGAAATAAGGTTAATCAACTGACCTGAATATAAGAATATTGAGAATCCAAGAATTATAATACAAATATCATCAATGTCAGAATTGAATATAACAAGCAGGTAATTTTCACTACATTCCAATATGTCTGCAGTATAAATCTACCAGAAACAATGAAAAACATATAGTAAGACCTTTGGCCTAAAGATTGACCAATCAAAAGGTTAGAATTTTCCCTCCAAAATGATATGAAAGAAAAGAGGTTCACCAAAGGGAAAAGAGAATGATACTAGAACAATAGTGCTAGAAATAGAAACAACGAATAACCAAACTATCAAACACTCCAATAAAATTAATATCATCAATATCATATTTGATATATCAATCAAATATGACTCTGCCACATATGCAAATTAAGTCATGATTTGTTGCCATGGTAACTTGTTCAATGTCAAATTTGTTTTGTTTTTCTAAGTACCTTCCACCTTAGTCACGTTCTCAGTTATTTAAGAATATGTATGATAACTTTTAAATTTTTGGACCAAATAAGGGCCTTATTGCCCCTACTCCTTTCAGGTTCATCTGACGAAAGATTTTTGGACACTGATTAAGTCATAAAAAAACGCTCCGATTCAAGTTTAAATATGAAAAATATGCCAAAAAATGTCACTTTTCATATGTTTTTTGTCAAAAATGAAAGTGGCCGCATCAGTGTTTGTCCTCAATCTTTATATAAGTTATGTATTATCATCAAATACAACTTACATTTCAATATTAAGAATGAACACAAATGCGGCCACTTTCTTTTAAGACGGAAAAGGATTGTAATAAGCTTCCGCCTAAGTTTGGTAAAAATCCAAGATATTTATGAATCTAATAAATATTTTTAAAATTTTAACTGCAGACTGTATGTAATGATAACTGGAAGAAAAACTAAGTCCATTTTTACGTAAAATACTGATAAACAAATTTTTCAGAATACTAGCTTTTGATCATCAACAAGCTTCTGTCTAAGTTTGGTACAAATCCAGGATAGTTTAAGAAAGTTATAAAATTTTTAAAAACTTTAACCACAGAGTAAATGCATTGTTTCCTGGCAGAATAACTAAGTCCATTTATAATAACATTAACGGTACCATTTTTTCTGCACCAGATGCGCATTTCGACAATACATGTCTCTTCAGTGATACTCGTGGCAAAATTATTTGAAATCCAAAGCTTATATATAAAAGATGAAGAGCTATAATCCAAAAGGTCCAAAAAGTATAGCCAAATCCCTGAAAGGAATCAGAGCTTTGCATGAGGGAGATACATTCCTTAATTTATATTAACTAGAACACACCCGCGAAATCGCGGGCATATTCAGCTTGTGAACTGTTGTAGGATGATTTTTTGTAAAAGATATTATGTATGGAGAGTTTCATAAAAGGTATCAAAAACCCTCTCTCTTTTTCCAAAGTCCGATAATTGTTTCCTTTCTGTTCAATTCAATTATTTTTCGTGTTTCAATTATTTTTCGTGTATCTGGCCTCAGACCATAATTATTCTTTTCCTTTGCTACAATGCATCTTTTGGTAAAAGTCAAATTTAATTAAAAATTTTGCGCCGCTTTCAAATATGAAATAAATGTAACTTCTTATATATAGACCATTATTAGTCTAATGAAATATGCTTCTAGGACAGTCCATCAGTGTTTTTTTCTTTTGAGACCCTTATTAACATGTCAATGGTAGGATATGAATCTTGTATAAATGATAAGACGAACTAAGGGTTGGTCGGAGGGGTCCTGATCCCGAAATCCCGGGCTTAAAAACATGAAATTCCGAGATGCAGAATTAAGAGAAATTTATATCCAGAGATCCCGCAATCGAAAAATATATTCCCGGACCCCATAAGGTTCAATCCCCAAATCGTGAACTTAAAAACACACGATCCCGACGTCCCCAAAAAGGTCCTGCCTCCCTCTAATCTCTACCTACTTTCATTTTTGCCAAATCACTACTTTGACTTTCAACAATAAATTTTTATGCTTTATGGGCATAATATTCTCTTGTCTGTGCATCCGTGCGTTCGTTCGTTTGTTCGTTCGTCCGTCTGTCCCGCGTCAGGTTAAAGTTTTTCGTCGAGGTAGTTTTTGATTAAGTTGAAGTCCAATCAACTGGAAACTTGGTAATATATAGTGCCGATGTGGCATCCCTGTACTTTGGATACATTCTTGTTTCCACATGTTCTACTTATTTTAATATATATGCAACTGGTATGACCCCTTGAATAGTAAACATTTCATAGAATACAGAGAGTCTCTGTGTATTAAACAATAATACTCGTAGTTTACATGTAAATAAATGCGAAAAATAATTGTCCTCTCTAAGGCGGTATAATAGTTGTGGTTCTTGCGATCTAAACACCATGATATGGAGAACGCTCTGATTGGCTTATTTATTTTCATTTTTGTTATCTATCATACGATTGGGTGAACCTGTGCATGTTTCAAACCGGAAGTATTGTCTATGACTAAAAGTTAGGCTGATGACGGAATCAATATCCGGACTCAGTTTTTGTCGTTTTTCTCCAAAAATAACTCAATCTGAATAGTCGTAAGAATGGATGACAAATGCGACTACGCATGTTACCTATAGAACACAGAGGCATGATGATTTATTTATCGTGGAAGGAAGAGAAGCGACACACAAAATGAGGTCTTCTCGTTTAATAGTATAGATTTCTAACATTTTGTAACAGTAAATTTTAATAACACAAACAATCCGTATTTTCATGCCAGTACCGAAATACTGGCTTCTGGGCTGGTGATACCTTTGTAAAATTAGGAAAAATGGATGTTTATTTTAACAATTGTTTTATTCTAGAGATTCTAGAGTGTCACCAAATAAGGCCGCATAGTTCAAATAAGATTTACATTTCTATTGATCATAAGCTTGAGACAAATTCCCACATGTTCTAACATGTTGAAATAACCGTCACGTACCATGAATAAGCTCATCATAAATAACAGGATTTTTGTACGATGGACGTGCATTTTGTCCAAAAACGACTCATCAGTGACGCTTCAATCAAACAAGATAAATCTGCAAAATAAAGTTCGAAGTTTAAGAACATTTTGGACGCAAGATTGCGAAAGGTTTAGTCAAATATTGCTAATAGGGTAATTTTTAGATAGAGTACAAAATACTAATCACATCGAAAATTTTGAAGTTGGGTATACCGTTAATTTATAATTATGTCAAAACTGAAGTGTTTACTACTGGGTCGGTAATAACCTCGGGAAAAACATCTACCATCAGTAGAATCGCCAATTGGTTGTAAATAAACTCATCATAAATACTAGGAATCGAATTGTTGTACGCCTGACGCGAGTTTCGTTTAAGGAAGACTCACCTGTGACACTCGAATCAAAAACGTTTCACAGTATTCTGAATAGCATTTAGGACCCAACCTTCCAATAGGATTAGAGAATAGTGTATGTCGAACTTCCAGATAAGCAACCAGAAATTATTTAAAAAAAACTGAGTTCTGAAACATCCGGCACAACTGAAGTTTTAATATTTTAATATTCTTACAAAAGTTATCAAAACTATGTAGTAAAAAAACGAAAGCAAATAGATCACATGCTTAGATGTAACAATAGGGAAACTTAAACTATAGGTTCGAAGCAACTTTCATAACTCACCTTGTATCTATGCTAGTTCTTTCTGTACTTTTTATATTACACATATACATGTACATAAATGAGAATGGTGTTTTATTGGACAAAAAAGGGAAAAGAGGTAATAAAAAAAGTCAAGCGTCAATCATAAAGGGAAGAAAAGCAGACAAAATCATAGCCAAAAGAAACCAACATGACAAGATATACAAAAATAGCATATATCAGGTTTTTTGTTATACATTTGTCATATCAGGACTTTTCATAGCTAAATCTTCAATGTGGGTTTAGCTCATTGAGGAAGCATTGAGGCCCGTCCCACCTTTCGTGGGAAAACATTGGTTGGTTGTATAGGGAATCACTGAGGCATAACAGGAGCCCCCTTTATGTCAGTCTTATAAAACGTTCTGGATCCGCCCCTGTGAAGGTCGCGTGGTAGCCTATGGTTCCTAACTACTGCGTCATTTGTTGAAAAGTTTTCTTAAGCCAATCCACATCTCCTTATCTTAATATTAACATTATATGAGGTATCTTTTATTTCAAATTCATTGGCATGGTGTCATCACATAATTATCAAATAGTAAGGCAATACTAATGAAATAACTAGAAAAGGATTGTATTTGAACAATTGTGTGAAGGACAGCTTCGGAGACAAGGCGTTGTCAGTTTATTTTCTATCTATGAGTTTGACTATCCCTCTGGTATAGTTCGTCCCTCTTTTGTAAGCCCTAAATACGCTAAACAATCAAAGCAGTACAACTGACACTATCTAAATATTTGCAAATGCGACAAGTAATGGAGTGAAAATTGTTATTATTCGGAGATGCTTAAAAAGGGGGTATTAAGTTATGGTGTATGTTAGATATTTAATAAAGTACTATATGACAAATGGGAAAACGGGAAATACCATTATTCTTGAGTTCTTCAAAAAAATTAAAAACAGTACATGATTAAAGTCTGAAAAAAGTCACAAAAATATTGAACTCTGAGGAAAATCCGAAACGGCCAATCCCTAAGCAAATGGCAAAATCAAAAGCTCAAAACGAAAATATCAAACAAACAAATTGATAACAACTGTCATATTCCTGACTTGAAACAGGCGTTTTCTTATGTGGCAAAAACAAACTGTGGATTCAACCTGGTTGTATAGCTAGCTAAGCCTCTTACTTGTCCATTATATTGACAATAATGGGTGAACAAAATAGACATACATAATAGGTAAAAATGTCAAAATAAGGGTACAATAGTCAACATTGTTATATTATCTTAATCTCCATATAAAAATAATATGTATCAAAGAAACACAAATAGGCATATAGACAAATCACATTAGCTAACAATGAAAGACAAAAGTACAAAAATCTACCATGATAACACAATAATGTGATATATAAGTACCGGTCCTTGTCAAATTAATATCACCAACAAAAAAAAGACTAAACAGTAAAAGTGATATTCAAAAAGACAAATAAAAGATTAATATAACACGTTATTAAGATGAAAAACAACTTCAGTACCAAACTGTTTGTATTATCTGGGAAGTTGATACGGAATATTTACCAACAAGATCTTGGTATCTTCTGTTGAACGTTTTCTTAGAAAAAGGACGAGTTGTTCTTTGAAATATCCTTGCTTAAACAACTTTCTGGTCTGACACCGGTTATGGTTTACAAAGTCTGAGTAGCAGCTGTAAGTTTTTTGAAATGCATATCCAATAGTTATCAAAGGTACCAGGATAATAATTTAATACGCCAGACGCGCGTTTCGTCTGCATAAGACTCATCATGGACGCTCAGATCAAAATAGTTATAAAGGCAAAATAGTAATAAGCTAAACGTATGAAGACCGGATTGTTTTGATGCATTCTGACAAAGTGTTCAGTTCAACTTCGTCTCGTTAAGCCCATGATCTGGTAAAGTTCTCAATGGAATCCACAATTGTTTTGAAGTTATTGTTCCAATTGATATGTTGGGGTTCTCTTAACTTAGGACCATGTGATATCACCTTTCGCAGATGTTTATGTTGAATAATAGTTTGATCCCCAGTAATACCATAGCCAGAGGGGTTGTAAATATAAGCAATTGGGCACAGTCACATGTTTGAGGTTTATTTTAGGTATTGTTCTAAATCAAGGTCCTACAATGTTTGTGATAGTTAAATATTATGAGTGAAATGGTATTGGCGTAACTGAATGATACAATAGGAACAGACTGATTTTGAAAAAAAAATAAGTGGAATTAAAGATGTTACCTCCTTTTGGTGTAGAACGCTTCTGATGTTGATTGCATCATTTCCTCTATGGGTAAACTTAACAGGAAGTATTCCCTCTTTTCCTAATGCAAATTTCCCGATCTGAGTTCAGTGTTTTGTGATTTTACTCTTTAAACATTTGGAAAAATGCTACATCACAAAATATACTCACAAGTCTGTATATTTTAGAAAATGTATTTATGCATCCTTTGTCAAGTGCATAATCTGAGTTGAAGCAAATGTTAGATTTTTATTTATGTGTAACTTCAATTCTTTTAGTTGGGATATACGAATTACAGAATAATCAACAAGATATTCTTATTATTATATGTTCGTTTTAATTTTGATATTTTCTATGTAATTCTATTTAATAATCAACGTACGTTAATTAGCATTAGTGTAAAATTCTTTTTAGTTATTAAAGTACGTTAATTAGCAATAGTGTAAAATTGTATGTGTATGGTCGTGAATAGTGTACTAGTATACATCGATTTGCATCAGTCGACAATATTTAATATCTGTTCTTAACCCAGGAATAGATTACCTTAGCCGTATTTGGCACAACTTTTTGGAATTTTGAGCGTCACTGATGAGTCTTATGTAGACGAAACGCGCATCTGGCGTATTAAATTATAGTCCTAAATTATAATTTTTGATAACTATTTACACCACTGGGTCGATGTCACTGCTGGTGGACGTCTCGTCCCCGAGGGTATCACCAGCCCAGTATTCAGCACTGCGGTGTTGACATGAATATCAATTATATGGTAATTTTTATAAATTTCCTGTTACAAAGCTTTAAATTTTTCGAAAAACTCAGGTTTTTCTTAACCCAGGAATAGATTACCTTATCCCTATTTGGCACAACTTTTGGGAATTTTGAGTCCTCTATGGTCTTCAACTTTGTACTCGTTTGGCTTTATAACTATAACTTTTTTTATCTGAGTGTCACTGTTGAGTCTTATGTAGACGAAACGCGCGTCTGGCGTATTGAATTATAGTACTGGTACCTTTGATAACTAATATCACAAAAAACCGAACTCCGAGGAAAATTCAAAACTATATGTCCCTATATAAAATTTAACCCTTTGAATAATCTATTAAAATTAGAATAAGAATAAGAATGTTATTAGTTCAAAATCCAAACAATAGGATTGTTACTAAATGAATATCCCTCCACACACACACAAAAAAAACAAACAAACAAACAAACAATCAGACAGACATATTATGTGTTTGCAAGTTGTTTTAAAATCTAACAAGTTCACTTCAAATAATCATTTAGAGAGACAACAACTTGTTTTTCATACTTCTATCATTTCGTTTTTTTTTTATCTGCTACGATCTACACATTCATAGGCGGATCTGGGGGGAGGGGGGGCCTGCCCCCCACCTTTCGTGGGGAAAATTTGGTTGATTATATAGGGAATCATTGAAGCATGACTAGAGCCCCCCCCCCCCCCTTTTAGGTCAGTCAGCGGGGCCCCCTTTGGAAAAGTTCTGGATCCGCCACTGACATTTGACATTAAAATAGTGCCTCTCCTACCATACTTGTATCCCATCTATATGAATTTGTAAACCAACGAAGGAAACTCAAATTGTTATTTATAGAAAAAAAAATCAACAACTTGACATAATTCTATTTACATTAAAGTCAATGAGTTTAGAACTTCTTCCTTATATCTTGCTTCGATACAAGATTTGTACATACCAAGCTTTTATCCGGAAAGGTTCAGCCGGAAAGGTTCAGCCGGAAAGCATTAATTTTGTTTTAAAAAAACCTATATTTTTTTTAAGTTTGACATACACACATTCATGTTAATAGGCGTTGTACTTCCTTATATCTTCCAGTGGTATCCTATTCATTTAAATCAAGTGATCGAAACTCAGGATGCCATTTTAGATAACATTTGTACAGGACAGACATATAGACTCACCGAGTTGCTGTTTTTGCTAATAAATAGTAATATTTGTTAATGAATTTATCTTTCCCAATTCGGAATTTAAAATGTAAATAACATAAAACCAAACGATTAAATGAGGTTACAATCATCAGAGTTAAAATCGTTACTATAAACAGAACTGTTTATCTTTCTTATTACTTGGATCTAAATATATCACGGGAAAACCCACAGGAAGAAAAAACAAACTTGTTTCGTTTTCAATTCAGCCATTTTTGGGAACTTTCAACAATGAAGGTATGATCAATTATTGTCTAATTTCCACATCGTATAAATCCAACTTTGTCAAATTAACAAGGCAAATATTCCGTACCCAGCGTAAAAAAATAATAAAACAACAAATATACCACACTGCTAAGGGAAATTCAAAACAGAAAGTC
Organism: Mytilus edulis; assembly: GCF_963676685.1. Lineage (NCBI taxonomy): Eukaryota > Metazoa > Mollusca > Bivalvia > Mytilida > Mytilidae > Mytilus > Mytilus edulis. The sequence continues at coordinate 82,349,321 of NC_092348.1, forward strand.
CTTTAATAATAGGCAAAATGTAAAAATGTAAACAAAACAACTGTCAACATTGTGTTATAATCTTGATCACTATATAATCAAACAACTATGTGAACTGGCAAACTGACACTTGTCACATACCGTAATATTTAATTTGAATAGACAAAGCACATAGGCAAAAATGAAAGACACGTACGATACAAAATTTGATCATAGCACAACAACACAATCTTTTATGACAGGATGTATGAATATTAAGCAACTCCAAAAGCAGGATATTAACAAAAATGGACTAAACAGTTAAGGTTAAAATTATACAACGATAAATAATAAATGAAAAGATCACTATAACAAGCAATTAAGATGATAAACATGTCCTAAGTCAACTGAGTGTGCCTGATGAGTAAATATTTGAGGAACGAAATTATTGCTTAACTGTTTCTCCGTATTATTGTTATCATATCAATTAATAATAATAGTACAGCTCATCTAGAAGACAATTAATTCAGCATTCATTTATAACCTTGGATATTAGATCAATCTTATTAGATTTGAAATGATTATAAATTTTGGATGCACGTATGAGATTACAACAACATTATGTTAAATATGATTGTGTGTTGTATTTGCATTGACCTTCGTACCGTCCATTTTTTTTTATGTCTGTTTGGTCGTCAGTCAGCGACTCGATTTTTACATTGATTCTCTCACTACAAAGTGAATAACTTTTTGTCAAATAAGTCTGTCAATAAGTTCATCAAACCATTATCCCTTTGTTGTACCTTTATTTTTTGTTATCGGATTCTCTCGGCTCAAATTGTAATGAACTACACATCTAACAATCAATCTATTAATCATGATCAATCAAATTTCAAGGAAAATCTTCATTCATCGCAACCACGAATAATGATGTATCTAGACAAGTGACGATTTCTCGAGAGTTCACATGAAAATTATTCAATTTTTGTATCTGGAAATATTTAAAGTATTGGATTGCCTGCGGAAATCATTAACAGGAATAGTATAGTATCAGATAAAGTTTTTTTTTTTTAAAATGCATTGTTTCAATTTCCCGTTCCCTGTAATAACCGCTATAACAAACACAAATTAAACACAATACCACAGCACAAGTATTTTAAATATAAATTGTTTATTATACTTCTACTCAACGAGGAAATTTGTGGTTTATGTAACGAAACATCAAAATGAAAATTTTCTAAATTTAAATTACTAAAAATCTTATAAAACATACTTCCTTAACTGATTGTTTCATTATGTAGGATGAATAATACAGATGATAGTTTAAGAAACAGAAGAGTGCCATTTATTTACCATACATTACTGTATAAACTAGACAATATCCATTTGAAGCTTAAGTGTCAAAGAAAAAAACACATTCCAACCCCTTCCGACATAAGAAATGGATCAGACATTCAGGGGTTACTCGGTGGTACAGTTTTTGAAGTTTTGAAAGTATCTAATATACCAGTGGATTGTGGAGTGTCAAGTGTAAATCAGGAGACCAGATATGGTGAGAAAGTAACTGGAATATCAGGAGATAAAGTCTCGCATGAACGTGACAACATATTTTCCAATGGCGATATCGGCAATGATATTTTGTACGACTCTGAAAGTGACACAGCAAGCGATTTATCTATAGACGGTTGTCATGAATCATACAACCATTTGTCTAAAAGTATTTCCCAGAAAGAGATCTCCCATAGCGATAATGTAGCGCGAGACTGTCACATTGGACCTGCGGGTAGCAATCAAGAACATGTGACATTATATGACATTGACAATAAATCAAATATTTCTGAAGAATGTGAACTTGAAAAGGGAAGGCCTTATTCGAATGGCGACGATGAGATCTTACTGGTTCATGATGAAAAAGAAACCGAAGAAAGAAAAATTAAAGCATTACGAAAGAATGAGAATAAATTAGATCTAAATTTTGAAGCCAAGAGATCGTTGGAGCTTATGAATACAGTCCATAAAAGTTATCCGGAAAATAATACAGATGATATTGAGAATGATAAACCATATCAGAGAGAAATAGTATTAAAAACAAAAATTGAAAACAATGCATGTTTAAATGAACTCAATGGTTGTGGCGATTCTCTATCTAAAGTTAGTCCTACTTCAGCCAAAGAACTCGAATCAACAAATTGTCCTGCAGATAAACCAGCAAAAGTAGACGATAAGATAAAAGAAGTATATCCTCCAAAATCTAGTGGTGACAACTCGATCAAAGAGTATAATCGTGGTTCGTCTTCCCTACTGATTGACGATACATTACTTTCTAACAATTCAGAAGTCCAGCAGACCAAACGTTATTCGATGACCAGTCGAACTAGTCAATCAAACACGTCGATATCGGAAGGGGAACCCTTTAATGCCGGCATTTTAAATGCACGTATAGGTGATTGCAATACTGAACTTGACGAAAAAGTATATCCTTTAAAGAACAACAAAGGTTATACAGTGAATGATGATATTTCTCATAGCACACATGTTAAAACATGTATGACAACATGTGATTTACCAGGAAAATCTAGCAATAGTCAGTCAGGTTCAGCATCACAGAATTTAAAATTTAAAGAACATGGAACCTGCTCCAATAAATTGCTTAAAAATTCACTAGTCGGACGCCAAAACGGTTTGTTCGTTAAAGAATTTGACAACTCATTTAGTTTAATAAGTGACTTATTGACCATTGGATCTTCTTCCAAACGACGAGAATCTGCAGAAAGTTTAAGAAAAGACAGAGAACAGATGATATCCACCAGCAAAACATGCCATGACGAACAATATGGTCAAGAGACATCTGTAGTAACTGGAAAGTCATCAAGGCTGCACATGTCCGATACTTCCTTTAACAAGTTTGATCGAGAAGATGAAAATCAGTCTTCACTAGACATTGAAAAACCGTGTATACCGGTCATTGAAAAACAGTTCGTTATTAAAAATAAAAGACACTACACATCGGATAACAAAAACGAACAAACATTAAATAATGAACATCAGATACTAGATAATGAAAGGCAGGACAAATCGGATAATGGAAAAGACAGCTTAGATAAGACACTTACAAAATCAGACAATGGAAAATCCAAGACAAACTATAAACGAAACCATTTCTTTGCTTCTTCTTTACCTGGAATTATCAAGGCAAGTGGAATTGATAAAACAGACTGGAATCTATCTATGGACGAAAAGAGACCCCGTAATTATTTACAAAAGACAAATGATTCTATACAAAAATCAAATGAGATTGATTGTTATAATAGCCTGGTATCGAAACTTGAACATATATCTAAATTATCCAAAAAAATGAACGACGAAAAAGCGAAACTTGACACAAGAAGTCGTGAATGTATAAAAGAATTTATCGAAACTAGAAATGGAACAAGCTCCATTTCGGATAGCATAGGTAGGGACAACGAGGAAAACAAAACCAATACAAAAACTGAAAATGAATCTACACGGCCACTATGGAATGGTGCAATTAACACCCACAAACAAATAGACAATTGTGATACATGTTCAATTACATCACAAAAATATACTAGTTCTCAAGAAAAAGTAACTGATTTATCGACAGAATATCAAGATAAATTTCATAATGCATTGTCAATTGATAAAGCAAGCATATCACAAACAGAAGAGAAAAATACTGACAAAACTGAAATAGCAAAAAAATCACAAAAAGGATTAAATCGTTCATTTAAAAAATCGCAAACGCCCAAGTCAAATTTAGAACTCGACGACAGGATAATCGATGAAAATGATGTGCAGCCATTTCGAGGAAAAGACGATGGTATAATACAGAAGGTTAAGAAACAAACTGAAGATTATATCCAAACAAAAACACCGAAAGGCGATGAGCGCATCACACAGCCGCAATCTGTTAAAGATACGGAGCGATCGAATAACGAGAATCCAACTGAAAACCGAACTACAATGAACGTTAATCCAGATGAGTTACCATCAGATGACACTATGTCAGACATTCAACAAAATACAATTATTGAAACGGATAAGGCAACAATATCTGGTATTGGAAAGAAAACAGTGCAAGGGGAAAAAGATTTGGAGATAATTAGCACATCTCTTGAAAAATCAATAACAACAGAAACTATAACAGCTCCAATTATAATCAAACGATTGGAAAGACCTGATACTTCAAAGTCAAAAAAGAAAGACAAAAAGAGAGAACAAGAAAAAGATCCGTATGCTTCCTTCCCATTCAAAGTTATCCCAAGTTCATCATTAGGTTCCAATTATTTTGAAGATTTATCACCTAAAGTTATTGCAGAAAGCTTAGCAAATCTTCCAATGATGGGTGGAAAAGATGTTCAGCTACCCTGTCCAACCTGTAAACAAAATGTTTTCAGCGACGGGAAAATTGTCAAAAGTAAGTTTCATCATTTGTATATTTTATCGTCGATAAGTTTACATCGTCCTGCGTTTTTTTTCTTGTTTTCTTACAATAATTAAAAATTTCTTCGTTTCCTAAATTTGACTTATTTTCATTGCCATTTTGCAACGTAATGGTAGGGTAGAAGTCATGACTAAATTAAAAATCTATCAATGTATTAGTCATTACTAAATTTAAAATCTATCAATTTATTAGTCATTAGTGAATTTACAAACTATAAATTTATTAGTCATTAGTGAATTTACAATCCATCAATTTATTAGTCCTTATTGAATTTAATATCGATAATGACCATGCATGATATTAGTACTAGCAGTCAATATAACTGTCTTATTTAAACACCATAACTTTAAAAATAGTGAAAAAAATCATCATAGATACCAGATTTATAATTCATTTCGCAAAACACTATAACTACGAAACATGTTATCAATTCAATTTTCTAACTGCTTAATTTTGTACATTTGTATAAGTAGAACTTGTGAACCTTTTTCTTTCTACCTTTCTAAAAAGCATGATATATCTGATATACCTTTTTTTTCTAAATAAATTGTGTTCTGTTGTTTCTTTTTATATGCTATATCACTCTGTTTTAATGCAAAAATGGGGTTCAATCTATTTATCATGTACTCATATGATAAAAACGTTATTTTATCATTTGATGTGTAATTCAATTGAAGGTGATTGTATGGACCCGGTTCATCAGGTGTTAATGCAGATTCCGTCCTTACAGTCTATAGCAGAGAAGCATGGTTTGGTTGTACGGAACATTGCCGGAGATGGCAACTGTATGTTTCATGCTGTCATCGACCAGCTAAGGATTGCTGGAGACTTTACATTTAACAAAGACACACTCAGATCAAAATCCGTCGAGTAAGTTAAATGAAAAACCAACAAAGTTCTGATTAATCGAAATGAATTATGTGAGTTGCTTGGTTGATTTGTTGGTCTCAATCCTGCAGATATTTGCATAAAATTCAATTATTATGCAATAAGATTAAGTAAATTAAACGGTCGCAAATGCAGTATACTAGCGCAATCCGTAGCGCAGCCGTAAAACGGATAGTTGTGACCATGAAACCTTATTTGAAGTTAGCAACTCATCAACTACAGAAATATTATTCCTATTTAATTGTATTACAACAAGAAAATACATTAGAGCGTTAAAACATGTTTTAATTTGAGATCAAATAAAATTTAGAGAATTTAGTGAATGATTTTGGTCATAAACTTCCAAATTGGAGTTATTTTAGCTCGACAAATTCCCTGTTATATGTAGACTGTTACCAATTTTAGATATCTTCGAGAAAATCCTTGCCAGGAAGATGGATCTCATCTGATGTGCTTCCTTTCTACTGAATCATGGGAAGAGTATTTGATTCGGATGAACAGAGACGGTGAATGGGGTGACCACATGATACTGAACGCCATTACAGAAGTGATTGGTCGAACTGTAACTGTTCTCAACAATTCGGAAAGTGTCACTCACTTGTTTCCACACACTGCAACTTTATCTGATGAAGTCACTTTAGACCCGGTTTACCTTGGACACGTTGGGATGCATTATGTTAGCTTAAGGCCTAAAGACTGGGAAAAAACCTGGGCAATGAGTATGTGTTACTGCTAAGATCATATGAATGATAGTATTTTGAGTATTGTTTCATTGGATGGAATGTAACAAGCAATCGGGTTTTATGTTTCCAACATACAAATTAAGGTTACATTAGTGAACAGATTTTTTTAAGTTTCATAAATCAGTTAAGAACGCAAATCAATGTATTACACAAAAAAAATGAGGGGATTTCTTAAATTTTAGTGAAAAGAGCGAGACTGGTTGCATCAACATTGTAAGCGTCTCCTGTTATGTATGCATCAATTTCCATCCGAATCACAGCCAATCTTCGTTTTAAATCTAGTTAAACCTCTCCCTTGTATGACAGCTGCATCAAATTTCATTATATTGACAACGTTGTGTGATCAAAATAAACAGACATACTAGTAATAGGTAAAAATGTCAAAAATAGGGGTACAACAGTCAAAATTGTGTTTTAATCTGAATCACTATAAAACAAACAAATATGTACCAAAGAAACACAAAATGGCACGTAGGCAAAGGACATGAGACAAAAAATGATAGACAAGAATACAAAAATTATCAGAGAACAATAACACAATGAAGGGGTGTCAGAATCGGGAATATTGGACACAATCGGTACATTTACAGATATAAAGCCAACTATCGTAATATCAAGAGATCTAAGAATACAATTAAAAAACGTAGTGAATTGAAGCACAAAAATATCGTATTGTTCCAGCAATTCGTGATGATGACCGTACAATTTATGTGGTGTCGATAAGACTGGATGTACACATAAAGCATACCACATTAGAATGCTAAAACTGTAATATACGACTGAAATATACAAATGTTAAATAGGTAGAAACTCAGTTACAGTATTTTCAAAATCAGAAAAGAGTAGTACAGCAGAGGTATATATAAATAAAGCAAAATCTATATCTGTTCAGACTTAGGAGTATAAATTGACATATTTGGCCACGTAGTTCCGATACATTGTGCTCTACGTCTTTACATTTACATGTATTACCAATGCCTTATACTTGGACACCGATGGCTGACGTTGATACTATGCCATTCCAAACTGAGAGTCTCAATTTACATATCTAAAATGTTTATTTGGGCTTTTGGTTCCTCAATCATGTGTTAGTTATTAATAATAATTTTCCTTATCTGATCATAATTTTTCTTTTAATACTAGTAAATGTTTTTGTTTTGTGAATAAATTAATATGGAAATATATATATTTTAAAAAGATATATATATCGGTTGAAAGTTCATCAAGATGTTCATTCTTTTAATTTATAAGTTTGGCGTTGATCCATCACTGCACGATCTTTTCGAACTATGCACGCATAAATAATTTTATTCTAACAAATATTCCTGAGTATTTTTTCTGTATGTTCTATCATTTATATGCAAACAGATGCCAAAATACGTCGAATGTCAAAATATTTAGAACAACGTCAAGAAGTGCCAGACGTTTCGAAGGATTCAGCAGTAGGTGCTTTGATTGATGTAGAAGGCTTACAATACGGGCAACTCTTCGACGGAAAAACTGGTAAGTATTTACATTTTTCTATTTTAGAGACCAGCTTATAACCAGATCAAACCGAAGACTTTAAAATTTCTTTTCTATAGCATGTAATAATAAGAACAAAGGCTAGAATCAATAGAAGAATATGTTTTTCGTACATTCTTTCCTTTGAGGAATATCCGCCTTAGCCTGCTGCTCAGGCAAAAAGCTGGAGTATATTCATTATGCACAAAACGAAAACAAAACCAAAAATAAAAGGCTCATTTTTGAGGAGTTATCTCCCTTTCCAATGTTAATTCACATAGGAAATTAAAATGCCAAAATTGAGTTTTCCTCAAGTTAGACTTTATGGGACTTTTTTCTGTGTATATTTGGGACTTAATATAATAGATTAGAACTAAAACATTTCTGTTGCAATTAGTTTTAGGTTCAAACTTAGACTACAGCGTTTCTTTACAATTTGCGTGCTGTTGTTTTAGAAATATTTTATTTCTTGGTGGTTTTTTTTTTGGTGGTTTTTTTTTTAACTTTTTTATAGTTGCATTTCGTGTGACAAAAAAATATGAAAACTTGACGTTTGTGACGTCACATGCCAAACAATGACGTCATTTGATAAATTGCGTCAGGCCCGAATGATCGTTCATTTCGGACCAATTTTGAGGGAAAATATTTCTTAAAAAAAATAAAAATGTGTAGGGGTGTGATAAAGGGTAGGATAAAGGGTGCGCATCAAAGTTTCGCGATATGGATTAGACAGCAGGCTATTTATCAAATATTCAAAACTACTGTATTTCCTACTAAAAATATGATACAGTGGATTATTTAATCTGAATATCTCTCTTTTGATTTTTGATACATGTTTTATTGTCTCTTTACTTGTCCTGATTTGGCCATCGTTTGTTCAGGATCATCTTTAGTTGAATGATAATCTAAATTTTGTTTCGAAAACAGGGGGATTAAGATTTCTGTAAATGTTTAAATGGTACATTTTACTTCAAATTTGACTTAGCCTGCCAGTTTAGAATATTTTCACTTAGAATTTTACAATAAGGAGATACGGTATGATTGCTGATGAGACAACTATCCACCACAGTTCAAATGAAGTGAATGTATGCAATTATAGGTAACCGTAATTCTTATTGCTGGTAATTTCTACATGTCTTCTCGGAGATTGTATAGGAAAGTACTAAATAATATTTTGATCATGGTAGATTATTTCGAAGAAAGAAATAGTGCATTAAAATTAAAATGACGAAGTCAGTTTATGGACAAGAAGTGGATAACGAATACTGTCACTAGACTTAAATACTAGTATACTAGAAAAATTACTAATTACTATCTTATTTTCAATAGATCTTCTGGATTCATTGATAAAAGATGTCGACTTTGTTGAACCTGTAAGCAGAGTACCGGTCATGCATTTGTCATTTATCGTGAAAAAAATGCTCCGATTTGATTTCTTCAGTCATCCACATCAGCATCCCCTTACTGTAGGATATGACTCAAAAACGAAGATTGCAGAAATAGGTAGCACACAGTTAGGTCTAAATGTTAGATTGGTGAACTTCACTCAGTCAATGAGAGAACAAGTAAAGGACTTGACAGACATTTGTACTCCGGAATACATCTTGATTCCGTCGGAGTCTTACTACAAAGTGGTTGACAATGAACGTGAAATGCCAATTTTTAACGAAGATGCTCAACAACACTATCTTGTTATAGATACTGACCAAACCCACCCAGGATATTGTAGATTGAAAGCGAAAGTTCCAATCAAATATTCAGGCGATTCAAAGGGTGGATTGATTACTAAATGTCTCAGTGGTAAATGGTTTATATATAGAGTCCCGGCTAAATTGTTAAAGAGTGATACTATAAAAACTGACTATGTTGGTGGGTTTGAGTACGAAGACTGGCCTTTTGAAGCTTACCATTGGAAAAACCGTGATCGCTCTGCTGAATGGCCTAGTAGAGAAATCGTAGAAAAGGTTTGCAAATCGGGATGCTATATAAGACACAAATCACACCCGGGGAGTTTCGAGAAGGAAGTAGAATTTCAGTACATTTTTACCAAAGCAGAAGACATTTTAGTGAACGAAGACATGACTGATGATATGCGATACTGTTTTTATGTTTTTAAAGCATTGATGAAGTTTCAGACTAAAAACATTGGATTCCGCTTGCCAAATTACCTTATGACAACTGTACTGTTGTACGCCTGTGAATCTATTCCAGCTGACACATGGCGGAACTCCTGTGGCGGATGTGTATTGTACATGATAAACCTGTTCCATTCATGGTTTAGACAGCATTATTTTCCGCACTATTTTATAAAGCAGAACAATATGATCGATCACTGGAACAAACGTGAGATCGATCAGCTTTGTGAGTCGACTGAGTCACTCAGGCTTTTCCCGTGCATGGTTATTCACTTCATCTGCGAAAACTATGGTATGGGGACGTGGACGTGGATAATAGACTCTGTAATGTCATCTAGTAAGAAATTCAAAGACGATAAAGATGCATGTTGGGTTGTTGAAAACGTGTTTAATCCTACAACATTTTATTATTTAGGCCACTACGTAACCAATCCAAAAGATAGGGAATTCGTTTTTCTCCAGCTGACCGAAGCTTTCGAACAAAATTTGATTTGGACTGGAACTAGCTTTGATTTTAAAGTCTTAGTTGATGAATTTCTTCTAACAGTTGAAAGTGGAAAAACAAGGAAGACGTTCACAGATTTTGTGGAAAAGGAACTTAATAATAACACGAAATATATAACTTTTGCTGACTTCTTAGGTCCGGATTATAACGGGAAATACGGAAAACATCGGCTTAAATCGTCATCTAAGCCTGTGGAACAAATAGAAGATTTCGTTTTTTCACTGCTTATAAAGGGTGATTTCGAGCAAATTACACATATCGTTCGCTGTCTGATAAGTGAAACGCGAAAATCTTTTGAAACTGCTACTGTAGATGTGGGTGACATAGAGGACACGGAACTAAAGTCTCAGATCGTAAAATCCAACTTAAAACAAACAACCAAATATTTGTCAAAGCTTCAAAATTATTATTGGATGATGGGAATCTGTTTTACAAAGATGAACAAAGTACAACTTTTTCAAGAATTTATATTGGAGTACGAAGAGGTCATTGAACAAATGCCGAAAAAACAATCTGTTGCTCACCTTTCAAGTATGTGGAAGAAACTTAACAATCCGGAAAAGGCCAGGGAAGCTGAAAGAAAATTGGAATGTTTGCTTGAAGAAGAAGAAGAAGAAGACCACGAATTTTCTAGAAATCTGATGAAACTTCTTATTAAGCATAGTTCGTAGGAATCAAATGGAATAAAAATAGTTAGAATCCAAGTATCGATTCCATTGTTTGGTTCAGGAACTGTAAAAAAAATCACATTTTCTGACTTATTCATTAACTTTTATTACTAAATATTTATTGTTGTATAATGATAATTTAAACGAATACAATTATGTTGGATTGATTAAACTGACACTGATACGGGGCGCCGAATGGGACTCTTGTGGTTTTGTACAAAATTCAATTCTGTCATAACAAAATAGTTTTTGTCTTACAAAACTATGTGATACAGACTTGTAGACAAAATTCATTTTTGTCATGACAAAATTTATTTTTGTAGACAAAATTCATTTTTGTCATTTTTGTTGAACAAAACTCACTTTTGTCCGTACAAAATTGAATTTCGAATGCAAAACCCTACCCGTAAATATTGATATTTTTAAAATATTTTATGTGATATTTGAATTTATCTAAATTGACGTATTGAAACAATTCTCTATCTTAAAACGGTTATTTTTAATACAATTGATGTAAAACTTAATGTTTTCAACTTAGTTGGGATATAATTGTCTTAATATATCTTTAGGTAAACCTACATTGATTTTGTCATTTGATAAGGAACTTTCTGTTTTGAATTTTCCTTGGAGTTTTGTATTTTTGTGACTTTACTTTATACATGTATGGCATCAGTTACGGGGCGCCGAATGCGTCTCTTGTGGTTTTGTACTCGAAATTCAATTTTGAGCGGACAAAAGTGAGTTTTGTTCAACAAAACTGAGTTCAGTTAAACAAAATTTGTAAATTGAATTTTGTACAAAACCCCAAGAGTCCCTTTCGGCGCCCCGTAATAGTTACGATGTTCTATAGGATAACATTAAAGCAGGCAAGTCTGATAACAACCACTATCTTTATGAAATATTGTGACGAGTTATTGGTTCAACAAATGTATCAACAGAGTGGTTTATGTACTTGTTTAAGGTGGTACCCAACACTTTAACTAAAAGTAATTTGGCTCGTTTAATTTTCTTAGAATTTTGACAAAGTATTAACTTTGACCCTTTGACAAAATATAAGAATTTGAACCGTGAAATATGTTTATCAGAAAAATTACACAGGTTATATAATAGTTTGACAAACATCTATTTTGATCACTGAGATGCTTTATATTCCCTTAACAACACAACGTAATTAAAACGTTAAGATGATTTTACAGAGTTATCTCCCTGTAGTGTTAGGTACCACCTTAAATAAGTTCTGTCGAAAACCATCTACAACTCTCTTAATTTCAATTGATTTGTTAATGTGTAATGTGAATAAAAGGACTTCCGAAATTAGTTTTCACAATGCATTCTGTCTTGTCGATTATAACTCTGAAGGAAAAATTTGTCAATCAAATTTTTAAAATCTCACGATCAGCATTGCTCTTTAACTTGATTATGACTTTTTACTCATAAGACTATTTTTTGAAAAGCGCCCTTGGCTTGGTTTCAGGCGTCTATCATGTGGAGCAGGATCTGCTTACCCTTCCGGAGCACCTGAGATCACCCCTGGTTTTTGGTGGGGTTCGTGTTGTTTGTTCTTTGGTTTTCTGTGTTGTGTCATAGATATAGGAAGATGTGGTGTGAGTGCCAATGAGACAACTCTCCATACAAATAACTATTTAAAAAGTAAACCATTATAGGTTAAAGTACGGCCTTCAACACGGAGCCTTGGCTCACACCGAACAACAAACTATAAAGGGCCCCAAAATTACTAGTGTAAAACCATTCAAACAGGAAAATACTATTGTTTTTCTGTTTGTCTTTTTCATTTTTAGCCATGGCGTTGTCAGTTTGTTTTAGATTTATGAGTTTGACTGTCCCTTTGGTATCTTTCGTCCCTCTTTTATGCGCGAAAACTGTTGGTTTTTATGAAGAAATACAGTAAGTCTAGCAAAACTGTCGATTCCCGATGCGCAAAGAAATGAAAGGAAAAAACAATACAAAAAATTACCATAAGCGAAGAGTAGTGGTCTAAATAGTTATCAAAGGTCGAACGATTATAATTTAATACGCCAGCCGCGCGTTTCGTCTACACAATACTCATCAGTGACGCTCAGATCAAAATAGTTATAAAACCAAACAAGTAAAAAATAAAGAGCATTGAGGACCCAAAATTCAAAAAAATTGTGCCAAATACGGCTAAGGTTATTTATTCCTGTGATAAGAAACTCCTTCGTTTTTTTGAAATTTTTTATAATGTTTGAATCAAGGGTATCTATTAGTTGAGTTGACGAACGCCATCACGATCGATTCTGTTAATCGTATGAAATATCTGTGTCGTAGATAATCACATACATGTTTCAATTTTAGTTACAATACCGTCTTCTTTCCCAGCAATTATGACATCACCGAATGCAACTCTTCACCAAATGACTGCTTATCATGAGATATACGAAGGGTTTCATTTCTTGTCATTACAGAGCACCTGTGATGATACTATGTTTTCGGTCTTCTTTGTTGCTCATTCTTAATCTTTTTGTGTAGTAATTTTGTATGTTGCTTTTTAATCTTTCTGCCGTTTTTCTTTGTCAGTATTTCATCGACTTATGATTTTTATTCTCTTCATTGATTTCTTTGGTCATTTGTTCCAAATGAAACTAACAAGTTTGTTAGCAAAGATGACGCAAAATTAACTAGTTTATACTGTTAGAAAATATGAAGACTGATAACGATGCATTATGTGTGCATATATAAACATTTGTACAGGAAAGACATGATATCATCTTTAATATTTGATTATATGTTAAGACAGTTGTTTTCCATTAGTTTTTTATGTGTTTTGTCATTTGATTTTGCCATGTGATTAGGGACTTTCCGATTTGATTTTCCTCTGAGTTCAGTATTTTTGTGATTTTACTTTTTAAAAGAGGTTGATTTGATTATATGTTATGAAGTCTTAGTTTCATGACTTGCTATATATTGCCTAATGGTGTAGTCCAACAAAATAGGTATTTTTATGAAACAATAACAACGTAATAGGTATTTATTTAAGCACGTCTTGTGACCATTTTTTGTTGTTGTATTTAATGTGAAAAGTCATGATTTCAAGAGCTATATCAACATTTATTAAGAAAACAGGCAATTTAGTCTTGAATCTTGCCTTTACAAAAAGATGGATATGGCTGGCAATGATTCTACTTACTGAGTATGAATGCTACAAGGTATTTTTTTTACATATTTATCTTAAAGTTTGTTTAAATACTACAGTACCGTAATCATGGCTTATTAGAAAAACAAATAGACAGCTTGGTTTAGTAAGTATAATAGTTACCAGTTGTCATTTAATGGGTTTCAATGGAACTCATGACGTAGGGTCCTCACGGAGAAATGGAAAACTAATCAATGATTAAGTCAAACAAAAGATTTATTTTAACTCATAACGATGTAGCTGAAAAAAAACACCAATTCCTTCCTTAAAAGCATTTTGTCAAGTCGTTGATACTCAAAGAAAGATAACTCTGGAAAAAAAGTTTAGACTATAACAAGATAATACATCGTATGAAGAATCAACAAATTATAAAGTTTATTTGATGCTTAAAAACTCCAACTGGAAAATCTCGACGAAAAGAAGAATAGGAAAAAAATCGAATGGTCAGGTGTATCGCCAATAAACAGCTGCGCCATGAGCGCATGATACGCCCGACGTCTTATGTGGAAGTCTTATGCAATAATCATAAATAGTTTCTGAGAAAGTTTTAAGCAATAACCATATATTGTTTTAGAGACACGGCGGGACATGTGAAAACCCCCACCCTGTTTTTTTTTTTACAAAAAACTAAATATTACCAAAATAAAAATTTTTGAATCAAAACCAAAAAGTATACAGATCTTTAGATTAATCTAACAAAGAAGTGTGTAAAGTTTTAAGCAATAATCATAAATTATTTTTGAGATACGGCGCGACATGTAAAAAACCCTCCCCTGTTTTACAAAATACCCAATAACTCAAAAATAAAATTTTGAATAATCACCAAAAAGTATACAGATATGTAGATTAATAAAACAAATAAGTGTGTAAAGTTTTAAGCAATAATCATAAATCGTTTTTGAGATACGGCGCGACATGTAAAAAACCCTCCCCCTTTTTTACAAAATACTCAATAACTCAAAAATGAAATTTTGAATCATCACCTAAAAGTATACAGATCTATAGATTAATATAACAAAGACATGTGTAAAGATTTAAGCAATAATCTTAAATAGCTTTTGGGATAATTATGGCGCGACATGTAAAAAAAAACCTCCCCCTTTTTTTACAAAATACTCAATAACTCAAAAATGAAATTTTGAATCAACTCCAAAAAGTATACAGATATTGAGATTCATATAACTAAGAAGTGTTTAAAGTTTTAAGTCATAATCAAGAATCGTTTTGAGATACAGTGCGACATGTGAAAAAAAAACCACACCCTTGTTTTAGTTATAAAGTGCCGTAACTCAAAAAGTTTAGATCTAATTTTCACCAAAAAGTATACAGATCATTTGACCATCATAAGAAACAACTATATTAAGTTTCATGAAATTTGGATAAGTCGTTCTCAAGATACGGTGCGACATGTTTACGCCGGACAGACGGACAGACAGACGGACGGACGGACGGACGGACGGACGGACGGACACCGGACATTTGTATACCATAATACGTCCCGTCAAAATTTTGACGGGCGTATAAAAAGTAATCTAGTCACTTTCAATGTATGGGTTGTAACAGTACCCTTGACATGTCAGGTAAATATTCGTCCTTGTATAGCAACACTAGTGGAGTACTCGGCTCTTTTGGTAGAGTAGTGGCTTGCTGTGTCAGGTTCACCGGATACAATCCCCGACAGAGACAGTGATCATTTTGGTCACGGAAAAAATACCATCCTCCACTGTTATATACCACATATTATCATTGTTGATATGAGTGATATCTAGCCAGGGATTGTGGTCAGGAGTCATAATGGTATGACGATTCTTGTGTATGGAGAAGCGTGACTTAGTTGTTTCACTTCGGTATTAGATACTAAGTCTGCCTGTGTCGATTTCTTTTCATCGGGTTATGCTCTATTTGTCAACATAAAACCAAAACAATGAATTTGATATAAAGTATATATGTATCACGATACAGGTTGGTACACATGTATTTAAACCGGATTTTAAAGCTAGCGAAACCTCTCACTTGTATACCAATTGCACCGAATTCCAATACATTGACATCAATGTGTGAGCAAAACAAATGAACATAATAGGTAAAATTGTCAAAAATCAGGATATAGCAGTCAACGTTGTGATATAATCTTAATCACTGTAAAAACAAATCGAACTATTTCATTAAACATAACACAGCAATTGCTGTTGGTAATTTGTTTCAATTTTTGAAAAACTAAGGTTTTCTATCCCAGGTAAAGATAACCATAGTCATATTTTGCACAACGCTTTGAATTTTACTTCCTATAATAGATAGGAGGTTCAAAATATGTCTGATTGGTTGAAGGACATTGAACCTCAGTACCTTAGTTACGGGTACACAAGTTTTAATGATGAGGACAGTTCTGACACCGTGTTTTCCCGGCTGCAGTATTTAGCGACAATTACTAGTTCATGATGTATTATTTTTGCCAAATCAGAGTATTTTTCCAATGTATCAATTGCGCCAAAATACGGAATTCATGTTCGCCAATTTACCGGTACAAAAATTTATCATATGAACAAATAATCAACAGATAATAGTACCTTATAAAGAACCATTCAAAAATATAAAGAATTTGAACTATTGTTCCTTCCATAGGTAAAAGAAAGGGCGAGTGTTTTATATGCTGAATTTTCATACTAACAATGGACCAGCTAGAGACACTACAATCAACTATTTTTTAATTGCATCTATTTATATAAATACGTGTTAAAAATGTCCTTAGTTGGTTTAGCCACAGACACATCGTATGGATCAACCAATTCGTGGTGGTGTCCATAACATTTACGGAGTATCGTTTTGAATCTTTCTTCTCTATAAATTTGTTGGAGAATTTTCTGCGTAAGGAACACATCTCTGTTTATAAAGTCCGTTTAGTGTGAACATGCACGAGCATAACATATCAACTGAGATATGTAAACACAATACGACGGGCAGAGGGTATGTTACTGCTGAGAAATGGGAAATTGGTAATTGGGAAGTTGAAATCGTCCCGTCTGTCATAGATTTTACTGTGAAGTCGTCAATCTGTGTCAAGAATGAGGAAAAGATCAAGGTATGAAGCAGTCCTTCTTGTATTAGCACTTATTCAGCAGTAACCTTAATTACAAGTTCACTGGGATATATGAGATGTAATTATTGGCTGAAATATGGGTTATTCAGTGATAGGACATCATCAATATATCTGAAAGTAAAAATTAAAGAATCACGCAAGGTGCTTTTTTTTTGTCTTTAAGAGGGTTCTGAATGAATTCTGCTTCATACGAGTGAGAAAAAAAACAAATCAGTCCGTAGGGTTGCACAATTATTACCCATTCGAATATCGACTGGCTGTTGAAATATCAATCCTCCAAACTGAAGTATATAAGATATCTCATAAAATATATAAGATATCTTACCTGCTTTCTGATGTTTTCATACAAATTCTTTTAAAAATATGATGATTTCAACCTTCACATTTTGTTAAAAAATGTCAAATGTTCAGCATTTTCCCTTAGAACTGCACAGCTATTTTGTAAATATCCGCCAAAGGAAGTTTTTCAAAGACATATTGGTTTTAGATTCATGACGAATCGAAAAAGAACTGAATTATCCGCAAATTAGACATCATTGATATTTTCAATTTAAAACTAAGGGAAGTAATTTAAAAATCCAAAGGGCCAAAGTCCCGTGGTGCAAATCGTATATATAAAGTACCTTGGATTTGTCCATATGCGTTGACACAACGAGTCGTGCAACTTTTATTGTATTGTACTTTCGCAGGCGCATATGGCACGCCGTTTTTATATTTATTTAAATTTGAAGATATCTTATTTATTTAACAAGATATCTTATTAAGTATTAAGATATCTTTAATTTTTATAAGATCTCTATTAGTTTATAAGATATCTCTATAAGTTAATAAGATATCTCTATTAATTAATAAGATATCTTATAAAGTTTGTAAGATATCTTACTTCTTTATAAAGATATCTTTTAAATACATACTTTATAAGATATCTTATTAATTAATAGAGATATCTTATAAACTAATAGAGATATCTTTATAACCAATTAAATAAGATATCTCTATTAGTTAATAAGATATCTCTTAAAGTTTATAAGATATCTCTATTAGTTTATAAGATATCTCTATAAGTTTTGAAAAACTAAGGTTTTCTATCCCAGGTAAAGATAACCATAGTCATATTTTGCACAACGCTTTGAATTTTACTTCCTATAATAGATAGGAGGTTCAAAATATGTCTGATTGGTTGAAGGACATTGAACCTCAGTACCTTAGTTACGGGTACACAAGTTTTAATGATGAGGACAGTTCTGACACCGTGTTTTCCCGGCTGCAGTATTTAGCGACAATTACTAGTTCATGATGTATTATTTTTGCCAAATCAGAGTATTTTTCCAATGTATCAATTGCGCCAAAATACGGAATTCATGTTCGCCAATTTACCGGTACAAAAATTTATCATATGAACAAATAATCAACAGATAATAGTACCTTATAAAGAACCATTCAAAAATATAAAGAATTTGAACTATTGTTCCTTCCATAGGTAAAAGAAAGGGCGAGTGTTTTATATGCTGAATTTTCATACTAACAATGGACCAGCTAGAGACACTACAATCAACTATTTTTTAATTGCATCTATTTATATAAATACGTGTTAAAAATGTCCTTAGTTGGTTTAGCCACAGACACATCGTATGGATCAACCAATTCGTGGTGGTGTCCATAACATTTACGGAGTATCGTTTTGAATCTTTCTTCTCTATAAATTTGTTGGAGAATTTTCTGCGTAAGGAACACATCTCTGTTTATAAAGTCCGTTTAGTGTGAACATGCACGAGCATAACATATCAACTGAGATATGTAAACACAATACGACGGGCAGAGGGTATGTTACTGCTGAGAAATGGGAAATTGGTAATTGGGAAGTTGAAATCGTCCCGTCTGTCATAGATTTTACTGTGAAGTCGTCAATCTGTGTCAAGAATGAGGAAAAGATCAAGGTATGAAGCAGTCCTTCTTGTATTAGCACTTATTCAGCAGTAACCTTAATTACAAGTTCACTGGGATATATGAGATGTAATTATTGGCTGAAATATGGGTTATTCAGTGATAGGACATCATCAATATATCTGAAAGTAAAAATTAAAGAATCACGCAAGGTGCTTTTTTTTTGTCTTTAAGAGGGTTCTGAATGAATTCTGCTTCATACGAGTGAGAAAAAAAACAAATCAGTCCGTAGGGTTGCACAATTATTACCCATTCGAATATCGACTGGCTGTTGAAATATCAATCCTCCAAACTGAAGTATATAAGATATCTCATAAAATATATAAGATATCTTACCTGCTTTCTGATGTTTTCATACAAATTCTTTTAAAAATATGATGATTTCAACCTTCACATTTTGTTAAAAAATGTCAAATGTTCAGCATTTTCCCTTAGAACTGCACAGCTATTTTGTAAATATCCGCCAAAGGAAGTTTTTCAAAGACATATTGGTTTTAGATTCATGACGAATCGAAAAAGAACTGAATTATCCGCAAATTAGACATCATTGATATTTTCAATTTAAAACTAAGGGAAGTAATTTAAAAATCCAAAGGGCCAAAGTCCCGTGGTGCAAATCGTATATATAAAGTACCTTGGATTTGTCCATATGCGTTGACACAACGAGTCGTGCAACTTTTATTGTATTGTACTTTCGCAGGCGCATATGGCACGCCGTTTTTATATTTATTTAAATTTGAAGATATCTTATTTATTTAACAAGATATCTTATTAAGTATTAAGATATCTTTAATTTTTATAAGATCTCTATTAGTTTATAAGATATCTCTATAAGTTAATAAGATATCTCTATTAATTAATAAGATATCTTATAAAGTTTGTAAGATATCTTACTTCTTTATAAAGATATCTTTTAAATACATACTTTATAAGATATCTTATTAATTAATAGAGATATCTTATAAACTAATAGAGATATCTTTATAACCAATTAAATAAGATATCTCTATTAGTTAATAAGATATCTCTTAAAGTTTATAAGATATCTCTATTAGTTTATAAGATATCTCTATAAGTTAATAAGATATCTCTATAAGTTAATAAGATATCTCTAAAAGTTTATAAGATATCTCTATTAGTTTATAAGATATCTCTATAAGTTTATAAGATATCTCTATAAGTTAATAAGATATCTCTATTAATTAACAAGATATCTTATAAAATATATAAGATATCTTACTTCTTTATAAAGATATCTTTTAAATACATACTTTATAAGATATCTTATTAATTAATAGAGATATCTTATAAACTAATAGAGATATCTTTATAACCAATTAAATAAGATATCTCTATTAGTTAATAAGATATCTCTTAAAGTTTATAAGATATCTCTATTAGTTTATAAGATATCTCTATAAGTTAATAAGATATCTCTATAAGTTAATAAGATATCTCTAAAAGTTTATAAGATATCTCTATAAGTTTATAAGATATCTCTATAAGTTAATAAGATATCTCTATTAATTAACAAGATATCTTATAAAATATATAAGATATCTTACTTCTTTATAAAGATATCTTTTAAATACATACTTTATAAGATATCTTATTAATTAATAGAGATATCTTATAAACTAATAGAGATATCTTATTAATTAATAGAGATATCTTATAAACTAATAGAGATATCTTATTAATTAATAGAGATATCTTATAAACTAATAGAGATATCTTATTAACTTATGGAGATATCTTATTAAGTAAATAAGATATCTCTATTATAAACTATATAAAAGATATCTTATATAGTTGATAAGATATCTTATAAATTAATAGAGATATCTTATATTTTAAATAAGATATCTTATATATTTAATAAGATATCTTTATAAACATTTTAATAAGATATCTTATTTAATATATAAGATATCTTATTTAATAAATCAGATATCTCAATTAATATATAAGATATCTCTAAAAGTTTATAAGATATCTCAATTAGTTTATAAGATATCTTATTTAACTAAAGAAGATATCTCGAAATTGAATAAATATAATAACGGCGTGCCATAGGCGCATGCAAATTCAATTGTAATAATAATAAAGCGTATACCCAAACGTGTAGATCCAACTTTTAATTTGGGCCTACTGTTGATAATAAAATCGATTTGCAATGCAACTATTTCAAAGTAAGAATATATTGTATTCCTTAATAAATATCAGCTTTGCGTATATAGCCTTTAATTCAAGTTCATTATGATTACGGTGTACTTCTAGCTGTCACTGAAGTCTTCCTTTTTTTCGTGGATATGGTTCAGTGCCGGGGCAGATCCATACAATTTGAAAAAAGGGGGCTTCCTAACCCAGGACAAAGGGGGGTTCCAACATTATTTTCCAATTCAAATGCATTGATCGGCAAAAGGAGGGTCTTACCCCCGGAACCCCCAGACCCCCCCCCCCCCCCCCCCCCCCGGGGATCCGCCAATGCAGTGTATCATAAGTTTATAACTATTTTTATCTGAGCGTCACTGATGAGTCTTGTGTAGACAAAACATGCGTTTGGCGTATTCAATTTTAATCCTGGTACCTTTGATAACTATTTTAGCAGGTAGATGTTTCTTTAAGTTTATATATCGTTAAAGGATTCACTACACGCACTGTTAAGGTCTCATGTATCCCCAGACACAATATGCATGCCAGTCATAATTTGCACCGAAAATAGGACATATCTACTATATGATGATGTGGCCAAGTGTGTAAATTTGAAATAGTTTCAGAGACGAAGATTTTTGTAAAAGAAAACAACTTACGAAAAAAGTTTAAAATTTGACGTTAAAGAGTAAAAATTTCAAAATGGGATCAAAACTGTATCGTATGACTTTAAGGGATCAATTGAGAATTTCACTCACGTTTACTTATTTGTAGATGTTAGTTTGCTTATAAGGCAGTGGCTATTTTGCCGGCTCCGGTAAGATAGCCTCCTTGGCGGTATTTTGTCCGCTCCGGCAAAATAGCGATTTGTATAGAGTTTTGCTATTTTGGCGGTCTTAATTAAGATTAAAATAGAAGTATAGAAATCAATAATGGAAAAAGTATAAATAAGAAATCTCTATACAACTATGTCTTCTTTAAACATTAATTTTATAATATGCACGTTTTGACCGTTACCGTATCAAAATACCAAAAAATATTATGTGATCCCGAGCTTAAGACTATTATACTTTTTTCTCTGTCCCTCTGGTATCTATTGACCCTCTTTTTGTAACAATTCAGTCAGCAACTATATTAAATACTAGCATTAGAAATTAAGCAGTTGCCCATCTGCAATATTGAAAGTATATACAATTATTTAAAGCTCGGGATCACATAATGTTATTGGTAGTATGTACATGTAATTTAATAAGTGGAGTTCACCAAAATTGAATGAGTAGGAAGGACAGGCGAACAAAAAGGTTATTGACATCTAGCCACATATATCATTTGTGCATAAAAAGTTTCCTAAAAAAATATTTCATATAGTCTTGATTAAAAATCTGAAATAAGACCGGCACTTGAAATATAGCTATTTTGCCGGAGCCGGCAAAATAGCCACTGCCTTTATATAAACATATCGTTGTGTCTAGCTGTGTCCGCCTGTATACCGGTTTATTTTTTTAACAATTTTTATGTAGGAATTGCACTGTATCCAGCTGTGCCCGCCTGTCGTCACTATTTTTTTTTATATGTTTTACAATGTATATGACGTCGCGCAAAATACTGGTGATAATAACGTAACGTCGGAAATATAGCAAAAAGCCGTCTTATTTTCTTGTTTTTTACGTAACGTTTTTCTAATGTGATTTCTAATGTGTAAGCATTGATTCATTCAGGTTTTTTTTCATGGGAATATTTTTTTTCAGTAAAGATATTCATGTATATTTTATTTAACGAAAAATGTATATATATATATATATATATATACAACTCGTCTAAACATTATGTTTAGACGAGTTGTATATACATTATGTACACAGCCATGTATCACCATCATTGATGGCGATCCGATGGATACATCTGTTGTAGGGTTGTCACTGACTCAGACGTACTTATATATATATATATATATATATATTTTATATTTTTTAATTATAAGCAGAGCCACGTTGAATCATTTCATTTGAATCGGAAAGGTCTACTAAAATATTTTATGAGTGGCTAAACAACAGTGCATGATGTTTTATAATTTAATTCTTATTTCAATCCAAATTGTCCAATACAGAAAGAATGTCTAGATGGGTGTCCTCTGAAATAGTTATACGATAAGAGGCATCTACATCAGCAAGTATGTATAGCAGAGATTTCGTCGGTACCAAAGCAGTCTTTGTCTTTAAAAGTTTATATTTTAACGGATCATTGTCACTGATTTTGTCATAATAATGACCCCGGAAAACCTCGAATCCAGGGGGATATGTAGCACCCCAGCTGTCACTCTCTGCTGAATTCAATACGTGTGAACCTTTGGAAATTTTCATTAAATAATAGTCAAAGTTATCATCGTCGGTTTTGACAGCCACAACAGAGTTTATGGATACCAAATCTGATATGTCTTCTGAAAGAATGTCAGTGTCTTGTGCTACTTCTTCTTCGTTAGAAGTTTGTGTTATTTCGCGTGGCTTAATAGTTTTCTTTACCCCGGTATTTTCTACATTTAAACAGTTAAGATAATTCCCCAAAATGCATTGATCGCACGTGTAACAAGAGAGATCGGAAACAATGATTTCATTACATGTACTAGTAAAAACATGATGTATTTGTCTATTTTGCTGGATCGGCTTAAATATTTTGGAATTGTGTCTATCAATTGAGTCCACATATCGAAATACCCTTCTTTTAAATAATGCACTTCTTGGCTTTTTAAGGCTACTTTCGCAGAACGTAAATAAATCCTTCGCATTCTGAATCACTGTATTGCCACGTAGAACAGATATGTCCGCCTGTCTTTTTATAAATCCCCCCGCGGCATCTTGAGGCCCTTTTGCATGGCTTGTTTCAAAGAAATTTCTATGGAATGTTTTATATCCGAAATCAGGGATGGCAGTAGATAAACTTCCTAAACAGTGCCGCGATTTATATTGGCTAGAACAACCGTCTGTGAATTCATGCATATGATCAACTGTGTATGATATTGAATCTAAATATTCCTTAACTTTCTTTTGGACATATTTTGTAAAATCATTATCATGTTGCAGGTCCGGGGAAATTACGAAAAAATGTTCCGTAATTATTTCCGGAAATTCTTCTGTACTGTCTACACCATCGTATT